>NW_024068230.1:0-196420 GCF_009389715.1 Phoenix dactylifera
GTAAAGAAGTTGAATGGGTTGAAACCATTGCGGAAGAATATTTGTTAAAAGAAATATTTACTGAATCGGCCGACAATGGTTTGATAGATTGGCGTTCTGAAGGTACTGCTGATGATACGGTCCCATCTATTTTAGATAACTCGGATGTCATGATGGTCAATGGGTGGAGACCAAGAATAGAGGAATTTGAATATTTGCCATCTCGAGGAGCAAAGATAGTACCATCCCATGAAACAAGCACCTAAGCTCGAGTTGAAACCTTTACCGAAGGAACTCAAGTATGCCTTTCTTGGATCCGATGACACTTTTCCTATAATCATCTCATCTGATCTTGATCATGCCCAAGAAAGAAAATTACTTGGTGTTCTAAAGAATCATAGAGGAGCTTTAGGGTGGTCTATTGCAGACTTGAAGGGGATTAGCCCTTTAATTTGCACGCACCGGATATATTTGGAGGACAATGCCAAAACCACAAGGCAAATGCAACGCAGGTTGAATCCTACGATGAGAGATGTGGTTAAAGCAGAAGTCCTCAAGTTGCTTGACGTGGGTATTATTTACCCAATTTCCGATAGCAAGTGGGTAAGTCCTACTCAAGTCGTGCCCAAAAAAGCAGGTCTGACGGTAGTCAAAATGAGCAGGGTGAGTTAGTCCCGACTCGTGTCCCCACGAGTTGGCGCATGTCTGTTGACTATCGAAAATTGAATTCGGTCACTAGGAAAGATCACTTTCCCTTACCCTTCCTAGACCAAGTTTTGGAAAGAGTTGCAGGACATAATTTTTATTGTTTTCTCGATGGCTATTCCGGATACTACCAAATCGAGATTTCACCAGAAGATCAAGAGAAGACTACTTTCACTTGTCCTTTTGGTACATTCGCTTTCCGTCGGATGCCGTTCGGGTTATGTAATGCACCTGCAACATTTCAAAGATGCATGCTCAGTATTTTTGAAGACATGAACGAGAAGTTTTTGGAAGTGTTCATGGATGATTTTCTGTTTTGGCGATTCTTTGATGATTGTTTACTACATTTACAAGCTGTCTTAGCTCGGTGTATAGAAAAGAACCTGATACTGAATTGGGAGAAATGCCACTTCATGGTGCCAAAGGGAATTGTCCTAGGACATATTGTTCATCGAAGGGCATGGAAGTTGATAGAGCTAAGATTGACTTAATCGCCAAGCTACCTGCACCCAAGACGGTTAGAGATGTTAGATCATTTTTGGGTCATGCCGGATTTTATAGGAGGTTCATCAAGGACTTTAGTGTCATAGCCCGACCATTATGTAACCTCCTATCCCTTGATACACCGTTCAATTGGACTGAAACCTGTCAAGAGGCATTCGAAAAGTTGAAGTCTATGCTTAGCACTGCACCCATCGTGCGACCACCCGATTGGTCATTACCTTTTGAGATCATGTGCGATGCTAGTGACTATGCGATAGGAGCTGTCCTAGGACAACGCAAGGATAATAAGCCATATGTCATTTACTATGCAAGCAAACTTAAATGATGTCAAATTGAATTACACCACCACCGAAAGGAATTGCTTGCAGTAGTATTGCATTAGACAATTCGCTCTATATCCTTGGTGCTCCTATTGTATCTTTACGGATCATGCAGCGCTAAAATATTACTGGATAAGAAAGAGGCTAAACCACGCTTAATACGATGGATACTTCTACTCCAAGAATTTGACATTCACTATCAAAGATAAAAGGGAGTAGAGAATGTGTGCTACCATTTATCACGGCTAGTTTTTAATGACTCGGTGCCACAGTTGCCCATCAAGGACTTGTTCCCTGAAGGAGCAATTTGTTTGCATTTTCTACTATGCCATGGTATGCTGATATTGTAAACTTTCTTGTCACTAACCGGATGCCGGAGCATTGGGGGATCGAATGATAAGAATAATTTCTTGCGTGAAGTAAGAAATTATTATTATGATGCTCCTTATTTGTTCAAGTATTGCAATGATCAAATCTTTAGAAGATGCATTCCGGAACATGAGATACCAAAGTGTACTCTCTTTTTGTCATGCCAGTGCTTGTGGAGGACACTTTGCATCTAAGAAAACGGCAGCTAAGGTGTTGCAATGTGGTTTTTATTGGCCTACACTATTTAAAGATGCCCACGAGTTTTGTAGGACATGTGACCCATGTCAACGTGTTGGAAGTCTAACTCATAGGCAAATGATGCCTCTTCAGCCCATTACTGCTATTGAAATTTTTGACATGTGGGGCATCGATTTCATGAGCCCATTCCCACCGTCTTTTGGATATGAGTATATTTTAGTTGGTGTTGAGTATGTGTCAAAATGGGGGTAGAAGCTGTTGGCTGTAGAACTAATGATCACAAACTTGTTTTTGAAATTTCTAAAAGAAAAATATTTTTTCATGATTTGGAATGCCAAGGTTATAATTAGTGATGGGGGAAAACATTTCTGTAATAAGCCTTTTGAGATCCTATTACGAAAGTACGGTATCACTCATAGAATTGCAACTCCTTATCACCCGCAGACTAGTGGCCAAGTAGAGCTAGCCAATCGGGAGATTAAACGAATTTTAGAGAAAACGGTGAATCCATCACGCAAAGACTGGTCTTTAAAACTTTCTGATGCATTGTGGGCTTACCGTACTGCTTATAAAACTATTCTTGGTATGTCCCCGTATCGGCTAGTCTATGGAAAAGCATGTCATCTACCTGTTGAAATAGAGCATTAAATCGTATTGGGCCATTAGAAAATTAAACTTTGAACTGTCAGATGCTGGTTTCGCTAGAAAATTACAATTAAGTGAATTGAATGAAATTCGTCGGGATGCGTATGACAATACTAGGACTTTGTAAAGAACGAATGAAAATTAGCATGATAACTCAATTCTAAGAAAATCTTTGAGCCTGCACAAAAAGTTCTTTTGTATGACTCTCGCTTACATCTGTTTTCTGGAAGTTACGATCAAGATGGACAGGTCCTTTCATTGTAAAAACTATTTTTCCACACGGGGGCAATTGAAATTGAAAATCTACAGGATGGCAAAATTTTTAAGGTTAATGGACACAGATTAAAACCTTTTCTTGAAAATTTTGCAGATGAAGAGGACTCCTTTCCTTGGGGGAGCCTTCTTATGACTGAACATGAAGGCCAAGGTATGTGTATATTCGTTAGGAATTATTATTTTTTCTTTTATTTCTAGTTTTCTTCTTATTTTGTAGGTCTTCTTTTCTGAAAATCAACAGCTCAAGGTATTCTTCTTCTCTCTATTATTTTCTCTATTGTCTCTCATATATAGTTTTCTTGCATTTTCTTACATTGAGGACAATGCAATGTTTAAGTTGGGGGGAGGGAAATATTTTGATCAAAAAAAAAAAAAAAACTTGTTTTTGCATTTGATTTATTCTATTACTTTCTTTTCTGAGCAAATGCACATGTATTTTCATATTGAGTGTGTAACAACTATTAAGACAAGGAACACATGCATACTATGACTGATCAGAGACCTATTATTAGATCCCCACACGTGTACTTAATGACAATAGGAAGGCCTCAGGAGTTCATATTTGTTAACTGCATTTTTGTTAGCCTTATCCATAAAAGAAGTATGAGTATCCTTGTTCGTACCATAAGGTTCAGGATTTGGTTTTCACATAAAGATAGAGGTTGAATATCCCGACTAGATTACTTAGGTGCCTTATGATCCGACTTTGGTTGACCTATAGTCACGATGCAGTCACATATATAATAAAAATATTTATATGGTTCAGTCTATCATTTCTTTTCTTGCATAATTATTATTCAAAAAAAAAAAAAAAACTTATGATGACAAGTCTGGCCTCGTGGCGTAGTCTGGTTCGAGTAATTAAGTCCGAGGGGTGTTTCACCTAATGTCTTGAGCCAACTGGATCGGGGGTCATTGACTGAAAGCTCACTACATGGACCTTACTAGAGCCTAATGGGGTTGGATAGCTGTAGTTGTCATGTGTACTGAAAAAAAAAAAAATGAAATAAAAATAAGCATGAATGAGTTGGTTAGGCTGAACCTAGTGACATGTGGTAATGGCTGGTTTGACTCCATTGTATTGGACCTCTGTGTACCCGGGTTGTTTAGTTGAGATTGATAGCTCTTTCTTTATATGCGAACCATTCTTGACAAATTTAGTCAACAAGTGATATTCTGAAAATTTGATGGATCAGGTTCTAATAAAGTGTAGAAAACATTTGTGGATTTGAGTAGTGCACCTAAAACTCAGGCGATGCTCTGTTGTGGTGGAGGTATTAGTACTCTGAGAAAGTCATATGATTTGATGCACGCTACACTTTTATATTCCTTGCTTTGACGGTTGCCATACTTGAAAATATATGTCAATTAATTACATGTGTATTAGCCTAGGGTTTATTTTTATTAGAATCTCATGTCATATAATTCATGATGTTTGTGGGTAACATCCCTGAAAACCCTCACGAGACAACACTCGTCCACTAGGGTAACCTAGGGGTTTAACGGCTTGTTGCACGTGCTAAGTGCAATCGTGATTCCTACGAAAGTGAGTACTTATCTTAATTTTATGCAATTAGTTCTAATAAAACATCAAAGGATCAACCAACACCTTTTGCACTCTCATTTTATTATCTGCTCGTTAATTGCTAGAAACTAGCAATAAGCTAGTTGGAGGGTGTGATGAGAGCACAAAAGTGCAATCTACACATCACTCAAATTAGTATTATTGCTAACAAATGATTATAGAAGTGCTGTATTAATATTATATTTTTGTAGGGTGCAGGTGATCGGAAATCAAGCTAAAATGCACATTGGGTCCAAAAATATGCATCACTGCAGGTGATCAGCCAACCGCTTGTGTCAACCCCAGTTGCACACTAGAAGGAGGTCAAGATCAGCTGTCCACTTCATTGTAGCTTCAGTCTTCTACGAGCCCAGCGTGTGATCTCTCATCGCGTCCGTGCAACCTCCCAGCACCCAAATCTCATCCTGCGGCCAGCATTTCGAGAACATCTTCTCTGCATATGAGTCCGCTTCGCCCGCGAGCCCGAGTTCATCCATCCACCATGTCATATCAAGCTCCCAGTTCCGTGATCTCAGCGCCAGCGTCTCAGGTTCATCACCCGTGATTTCGGTTCACAGCGCCTCCCAGCTCCGTGATCGTGATCCGCCCGTGAAGCTTCCATGTCTGCATCCAAGCTCCATCCGACTTCATCTAAGCGTCCACGTCCGAGTTCCTCACGAGCGCACGCCTCGTCCGCACCTCATCCCAGCATGCCACGTCCGTGATCAGCTTCCTTCACGCGTCTGGAGATCCAGCTCTCAGCCGGGATGTATGCTTCGAACGACCACCCAACCTCCCAACGTCCTGAGATCCCAAGCTTCTGCTATCAGCTCCCGGCGCCCGTGAAGCATCCTCTCACGCGCTTCAGCTTCATCCGTCCGCGTGTAGGTCGGCATCCCGTATCTCAGCATCTGTTCACGTCCGCGGCTTCCGTCTTCCTCGCAGTCCATGCGTCCCAGCTCCAACGATCAAGCTCCATCCGTCCAGGCCTCTTGAGTCCAAGATTCATCTCCAGCTTGGTGATCATCCAGCAAATCGTCCGAGTTTCCAGCATCCTGCGAGGCATCACCCGCGTCCGTGCGTCCTAACGATCCTCCTCGCACCCATCCGCCACGTCCGCGTCCGAAGATCCCGGCATCCCGTGATCTCAGCATCAGCGATCATCTCCCGTTCGCATCCATCCACTTCTTCCGGATCCACAGCTTCATCCTTCCATCCGCGAGCATCTCTAGCCGTCCACGTCCATCCCCTTCTCCCGGGATTTCATCTCATCCGGCCATCTCCACCGCATGTCCCTCTCGGCTGGGAAGGGAAGGGAGGTTCTCGGGGGTTTAAAGAGAAGGAAAACAGAGGGGTCTGTCATCCCTCATACAAAAAAAAACAGAGAGGCCCTCTGCCATTCAAAAGGAAAGTAAGGGAGAAAGGGAAACAGAGGATGCCCTGTTTCCGAAAATAAAAAGAAAAAAAAAGAAATAAGAGGAAGAGGGGAGTTCTTTTATGTTTATGGCTGGCTAATCCCTTAGGTGAAGGGTGATGGAGGAACTTTTGATGTCTTATTTTCTTTCAAGTAAATTCTGAACATTGCTCTCTTTGCTTTACATCTATTAATATGTTTTTGATTCTTGCATGCTTATTTATGCGATAGATCTCTTATGGTTTATATTTTTTTGATTCATGAATTGTTTCGATGTTTGATTTGTCGTAGACGTAATCGGCACGATAAATACTTAGATCTTGAATTCATGTTTTCAAATTATATACTCCATGATTAGAACTATTCTATCTGATTGATCCTTAATCAAGAATCCCAGAATTTAATTGTTGAAAATAATATCATCGAAGGGGATTCCAGATCCCTACACCATCTTAATCTATCCAAATTTCAATTCTCTGTTTACTGATTTATTTTCTATTTGCAAAACATCATCTTTATCCACAAATTTATTGAATTAATTAATCTAAAATTATATTAAATAATCTAATATATATTTCGTTCCCTGAGGATTCGACCTCGGACTCCCGAGATTTTACTACTTGTGCGATTCTCCTGCACTTGGGAGAACAATTTTATTTTTGCATCATGCAGTTATCATGTGATAGAGTCCTTCTATCGTGGATCCCTACAAGACGGAGGTCATGGATAACTCGTCAAACCTCTTCGTCTGTCATATGTCAAGATTTATTCGACTTAAATTCGAGAGCGGAGAACTCTTTCTCCACTGTGCAATTTGCCCCGGCCGAGGTCTTACGAACTCAGTCTTATAAATCACATAGGATTTCTCCTTATCTATCAACGTCGATAGATTCCTTATAGGTACATACCCTACTCCTATAGTGAACCTACTGCAGCCAATCTACACTGCATGGACCCATATGGCTAGAAACCATGTATATGTGCAGTCAAACTACAATAACCTCACTGTGAGTAGCCGAAGCATCGGAGGTCAAAGGACCAGTCACACTACTGCAACATCAAGCAAGTCACTGACAAGTAGATAGACATCCAAGTGACTTCTTGTCTTGGTCACGCTCAGTACCCTTGTTCCCTAACAAGCACCTGCACTATTACTTTAGTGTCTCCACACCGTGGACTCGAGTCTCGTCCATCCATAGGGAAAGTAATGTGTGCACTGATCTCATCGGATCGATCACCGTCCTCGTGATGATCCATCGATCAAGAGCCTTTTAGAAATTAATCACTAATGATATATGGTTCAAATTCTTAACTCTTAAAAATACGCATCCTTATCTTATTAATTCTTTGGATGGTTCATAGACACATAAACAATATGAATAAAAAGATGCCTTTTATTTATTCAATAATAAATAGTCAAGTACAAAATTATGTCCCTAGAATTAACAATGTGTCAGCCAGATTGGCTTCTAGGGCATACATCTAACAATCTTCCACTTGCACTAAAGCCAATCAGTCATATATCTTAGTCCCATCTTCTCAAGGTGGGCTTCAGTCTTTTGTTGACTTAGCTGCTTAGTGAATGGGTCTGCCACGTTGTCCGCGGAGTCTACTCTCTGCATCTCGACATACTTCTTCTCAACATAGTCGCGTATGAGGTGGAAGCGCCGCTCTATGGGCTTGGACTTCTGATGAGACCTTGGCTCCTTAGCAAGAGCTATGGCGCCATTATTATCGCAGTAGAGTGTTATGGCATCTGATGTCATCACGTCCAACTCTGTAATGAATTTCTTGAACCAGAATCCTTCTTTAGCAGCTTCAGAGGCGGCGAGGTATTCAGCTTCCATAGTAGAATCAGCAATGATCGGTTGTTTAGAACTTTTCCAATTCACTGTACCACCATTGCACAAGAACACATATCCAGATGTTGACTTTCTATCATCGACATCAGTCATGAAGTCTGAATCTGTGTACCCTTATACCTTTAACTCTGATGATCCTCCAAAGACCAAGAATAAATCTTTAGTTCTTCTCAAGTACTTAAGAATATTCTTCACAGCTGTCCAGTGTTCTTCACCTGGATTCGACTGATATCTGTTTGTGACACTCACAGCAAGGGCTATATCAAGTCGTGTACATAGCATGGCATACATGAGGCTCGCTATTGCTGATGCATAGGGGATCTTGCTCATGCGTTGAATCTCTTCAGATGTGTTGGGGCACATCTTCTTGGAGAAATGAATTCCATGCCTTAGGGGTAAGAGACCCCTTTTAGTGTTTTCCATGCTGAACCTTTTCAGCACTTTCTCTATGTACATCTTCTGTGATAGGCCAAGCATCCTTTTAGATCTATCTCTATAGACCTTTATTCCCAAAATATAGGATGCTTCCCCAAGGTCTTTCATGGAGAACTCTTTTGACAACCAAACCTTGACCGAGGTTAGCATGGGAATATCATTCCCTATCAGGAGGATGTCGTCCATGTACAGTACGAGAAATACGACAGCACTCCCACTAACCTTTTTGTAAACATACGGTTCCTCTTCGTTTTTGATGAAATCAAACGTTTTGATTGCGTCATCGAAACGAGTGTTCCAACTCCGAGATGCTTGCTTTAGTCCATAGATGGACCTTTGCAGCTTGCAGACCTTGTGATCTCCATCACTGGAAGTGAAACCCAAAGGCTGTCCATTCAGGAAAGCAGTTTTCACATCCATCTGCCAGATTTCATAATCATGAAATGCTGCAATGGCAAGCAATGTTCGGATGGATTTCAGCATGGCTACAGGTGAAAAGGTTTTCTGATAGTCAATGCCTTCGCGTTGACTATATCCTTTCGCCACTAGCCTCATTTATAGGTCTCTACCTTTCCATCCGAATTTATCTTCCTTTTGTAGATCCATTTGCATCCAATAGGTACAATACCTTCTGGTGGATCTACTAAGGTCCAGACTTGGTTGGAATGCATGGAGTCTAACTCTGACTTCATAGCTTCCAACCATTTCTCGAAATCGATATCAGATATCGCCTCGTCGTAGGTTTTGGGATCCTGTATGTGATCCCTATCTTCCACTAGGAACATTTCCTCGGTGTCCTCTTCTAGTATACCTAAGTATCTATCGGAAGGATCGAAGACCCTACCAGATCTGCGAGGTGGTTGAGGGACATCGTGTACTGGCTCTGTATGAATGGGTTCGATAAGATCCATGACTCGTTGCTTTTCAGAGACTTTCTCTTCAAGCTCAATTTTCCTCCCACTGCCTCTATCAAGGATAAACTGGTTTTCCAAGAAGATGGTGTGACGGCTCACAAACACATTGTGATCCTCTGAGACGTAAAAATTGTATCCTAATGACTCTTTAGGATATCCTATAAAACGAGCACTTATGGTCCTAGCCTCTAGTTAGTCCGTCTGTAGTCTTTTGACGTGAGCCGGACATTCCCAAATCTTAAGATGACCAAGACTTGGTTTCTTACCATGCCATATCTCATACGGTGTGGTAGGAATGGATTTAGAGGGAACTCTATTCAGTAGATATACTGCGGTAAGTAAGGCATCTTCCCAAAGAAACATAGATAAATTAGTAAAGCTCATCATGGACCGGACCATATCCAATAGAGTCCGATTTCTCCTCTCTGACACCCCGTTGAGTTGAGGTGTACCCGGAGGTGTCCACTGTGAGACTATGCCGTTTTTTTTGAGATAGTTCCGGAATTCCCTACTATGGTATTCTCCTCCTCGATCTGATCGAAGAGCCTTAAGAGGTTTTCCAGTTTGTTTTTCTACTTCATTCTTGAACTCCTTGAACTTTTCAAAAGATTCAGACTTGTGTCTCATAAGATACACATACCCATACCGTGAATAATCATCGGTAAAGGTAATGAAGTACGAATAACGTCCCCTGGCATGCACATCGAATGGGCCACACACATCTGTGTGTATCAGGGTAAGTATTTCAGTGGTCCTCTCCCCATGTCCTACAAAGAGCAATCTGGCCATTTTTTCTTGAAGACAGGACCCGCAAACTGGATATGACTCGGAAGTCAATGAGCCGAGAAGCCCATCTTTATCCATTTTGTTCATTCTGTCCTCTCCAATATGGCCAAGCATGAGGTGCCATAAATATTTTTGGTTTATCTCATCCCTGAATCTCTTGGATCCTTTGGCACTCACTTCTTGCTCAGACACATTTACAGATACATCCATATGCAAATGATAGAGACTGTCAATCATAAAACCACGTGCGACTATTTTATTTTTGAAATAAATAGAACAGAAGTCTTTGTCAAATATAAAAACATGACCTTCCTATGCTAGACATGAAACAGAAATCAAATTTCTGCTAGCAGTAGGTACATAATAGCAGTCTCTAAGTAATAAACTAAAACCAGACGGTAGTCGCAGATGGTAGGTGCCCATAGCCACAGCAGCAACTTTTGCCCCGTTGCCAATCCGAAGGATTACCGTACCTTCCGCCAGCATTCTACTTTTCTTTAGACCCTGCATGGTAGTGCACAAATGAGCACTAGAACCAGAATCTATAACCCAACTAGAAGTAGAAGAAACCGTTAGATTAGTTTCAATTATGAGCAAGTCTATACCTTCTGAAGGTGTGTCACCTTTCTTATTCTTCAGGCTCTCGAGGTATGAAGGACAGTTTCTCTTCCAGTGGCCGTCGACATTGCAGTGGAAACATTTTCCTTTGTCATTAGCCTTTTTTTTTGAACTTCCTTTTTTGGCTTCTTGTCTTTCTTCTGCTTCTTAGCAGGCTTCTTTTTTTTTTTCCAAGTAGACTTTCTCTTGGAACCAGAAGTCAACTCAGCAGTAAGGACATTGCCTCTTGAACCTTTCAAGGCTCCCTCAGCAGTTACTAACATATTTATCAGTTCAGTCTTAGTGCATTCAATCTTATTCATGTGGTAGTTTACTATAAACTAACCAAATGAATCAGGTAGGGATTGAAGTATCAGATCTACTTGCAATTCCTTGTGCATGTTCATACCGAGCTTCTCAAGCTCTTCTAGGTCCTTGATCATAGTCAGACCGTGATCATGGACAGACTGTCCCTCGCGCATCTTTGCTTTGAAGAGCCTCTTGGACACTTCAAAACGAGCTGTGCGACTCTGCTCACCATACAACTCTTGCAGGTGTGCTAGTATGTCCCTAGCAGTCTTCATATTCTCATGCTGGCATTGGAGTTCATTGGACATGGATGCCATCATATAGCACTTGACTCTAATGTCATCATCCATCCACTTTTGATGCATCTCACGCTGAACATTAGTAGCACGTGTTGGTAGTGTGGGGATATCTGAATCGAGTATGTAGCCTATTTTCTCACAGTTCAAAATAATTTTGAGATTTCTTAGCCAGTCCTTGTAATTGGTTCCAGTAAATCGGTTGGTCTTAAGAATACGGGTCAAAGGATTTGAGGCTAACATTATGATATGCAGAGAGTAAAGATTCTAGTTAGACTTTTGTACTTGATCCTTAATCTGTTCTAAGGACTTTTAGAACAAATGTACCTCCCACTATTTTCTCGAATTCCTCACACTCCCCTGGTAGGAAAATGAAAATCCTACACGACTAGGGTTTCTAGTGGATACTGCGGTCCCACCGATTTACATGCCATCTCACCTAACAGTTATTGGTGACACATAAACAGATGAGTGTACAACTCTTGTACAATGTTTCTTAAGCATGTTGCAGTGCTACTTGGTCTCTAAGCCATGAAGACCTCACCTAACAGTTATTGGTCTCATTTCTTAGTTAAGTCAGACCCACCATATAACCATAGAAATAAAGTTGTCATTGGGTCCTCACTTAACAGTTATTGGTGCCCAACACCACCTTTACCCTACAACATCTCATATCTATAGAGAGGTCCAGTCCCCCGATGCAACTTGCCCACTGTATCCAGCCGAGACAAATCAACATCAGAAAGACCTTAGCAGCTCTACTATAGTGGAAGACCTATTGACTTAATATTGGTTAATCAGGTCTTAGTGTTTGCAACTTGAGCTCTTCATAAGAGGTAATCGAACAATTGGGCAGGTAAGCAGGTGGGAGGCTTCCCTTACTCAGAGAGTAAGGTCCTAATTAAGTAACCATCTTTCATGCTTTACTAGACACCAATTAGATCAATTAATCTAATATGACTCGCTCATGTTGGTTCACTCTCGATTTGATTGAGGAGGTTTTAATTTAGGTCTCAATTGGGTTTGCTACATCACATATAAACCTATCTACCCCGCTCTCATTCACATCATATGCAAACGGCACATCACAGGCAGTTATAATCGCAGCATCAAATAAAGCTAAACTTTAAATAGGTGATGATCATGGATTCTAATTAGGTCATATTACAAACACATGCACGTCAATCGATCAATTGGTCTTCAACTCTTGAATTGGTTCCAAGCCTCCTTGATTCGATCCTTGATTAACTCTTGATCCCATCGCCATCAACCGCTTAGATCACCGTTCATCTCATGCCTTGTCTTCAACTTGATCGTTGACGTACATCACATCACAGAAATACAACCAGATGTAAAATAAAAATAATAATAAATTACATCCCCTTTTAGGAGGCACGCAGGCCTCTCAAAACATCAAATAAGATGCATGCAGGCATCTGAAAAATTACATGACATTACAGATCACATTGCAGGTCATTACATTTGATACCAAAAGGGTTTGAATCCTATGATCATCACCACATGCAGCAATTATAATTTTCAGATCTGAAATCTAATTGATTATCTTATGACATAGGTTGCTGATCATACGAATCATGATTCTAAACTTTGTAATCCCATTAACAATGTAATTAGAATCATCTTTTTATCACATAAAAATCAGCATGCAAAAATCAGCACCCTAGAAAAAATCTGCATGCAGAAAATTTTCAGCATGCATAATCATTTAAATTTCAGATCTAATAAGCCTATTAATAATTAATCTTTATCTTAATCTACGATTCCTAGGCTCTGATACCACTGTTAGAAACCCGCCCATGCCACAGAAAAATTTCAAAAATTCAGATGCAGCGGAAGAGGCATGCGCGGGATCAACCGTTCATCGCATGAACGTTGTTTAAAACCGTTCGTAGATAGATAAGAATTAAAAACTTTTAAATAACATTAGAAGATCAGATCTTCATCTTGTGGGGGTAGATGATCACCGCAAACTGATGATCGTGGTTTTGGATGAAGGTTCGCTTGAAGCCGTTCAAGTGCCCGGCCTCTACGGGTATCCACACGAAGCAAGAACCGATCAAGCTTCTTTGTCTCCCCGGGGTGCTAGCTCCCTTGCAGAGAGAACTTTTAATGGCTGATCTCCTCTCTTTCTTTCAACTCTTGACTGTGCTTGAGAGGAGGAATAAGAAGGATGAAGAATAGTAAAGGAACAAAACCCCTGCAGCCTTCTTTCTTTTCCTTGCGTTGGAAGGAGGAAGGGAGGATGAAGAGGCCACCTTTCTTTTTCTTCCTTTGCTTGCGGCTGAACCAAGGAAAGGGGAGGAGAGGGGGCCACGAATTGGAGAGGAGAGGGCTTCAATGATGCCCTAGGTCAGCCCCCATGCCTCCTCTTAAATAGCATGTGGAGCTCCTACTTTGTAGGAGCTCGTTGATAAACTTCCAAGAGGGGCGCCGGCCCCTCTTCTTTTCCGCACCAAGCAAGGAAAAGGAGGAGGGGCGTGTGCCCCTCCTTCATGGTTAACCTAACCCTCCTTTAAGGAGGATTAGGAAGGTCACTCATGGTTAGGTCCTAATCTAATTAGGCTTGGACCAAGGGTGAACCAATTTGGATTTAATCTGGGTAAGTCCTAATCCAATTAGAACTTAATGAACCATGACTCAATTGAATCCTTCAATCCTAATCCAATTAGGAGTCTTGTTGATTCATTAGATTAATAATTAATTAGGACTTAGGAAATTCTAATCCAATTAGGATTTATTTAATTTTGGTCCTAATCCAAATAGGACTCTGATAGGATTCCCAGTCCTAATCCAATTAGGACTCTAGGAATCCTACTCTAAGTAGGAATCCTAGTCCTACTCTAAATAGAATTTCCAGTCCTAATCCAATTAGGACTCTAGGAATCCTATTCCAAGTAAGAATCCCAGTCCTACTCCAAATAGGATTCCCTATCCTAATCCAATTAGGATTCTAGGAATCCTATTCCAAGTAGGAATCGTATTTAAGTCCAATTAAATAATTTTCTTTGTTCCTTCTTCAACTGTTTATCAATCGAATTGATTACTTGTGATTCCTAATCATGATTCAACCATCGGATCGGTCAGTGCTTCTAATGTGTGTGACCCCATAGGTTCTATTCTGACTGGTAGTGAGATATATTGTGATCTCTATCACAATACCATTGAAAACTCCTTTCAATGAGTTGGAACGATTCCAACTCTACTCATCAGGGTTTATCGATCATTGAGATAAATCCCTATGAGTCCCACCATCCACCAGTGACACCTAGCAGCATGTAGTGGCTACCCAGCAGAATAGAATGATGAACCTCTAGGTGCAGTTATCGTGTGATACAGTCCTTCTATCGTGGATCCCTACAAGACGGAGGTCATGGATAACTCGTCAAACCCCTTCGTCTGTCATATGTCAAGATTTATTCGACTTAAGCTCGAGAGCGGAGAACTCTTTCTCCACTGTGCAATCTGCCCCGGCCGAGGTCTTACGAACTCAGTCTTATAAATCACATAGGATCTCTCCTTATCTATCATGGTCGATAGATTCCTTATAGGTGCATACTCTACTCCTACAGTGAACCTACTGCAGCCAATCTACACTGCATGGACCCATATGGCTAGAGACCATGTATATGTGCAGTTAAACTACAATAACCTCACTGTGAGTAGCCGAAGCATCGGAGGTCAAAGGACCAGTCACACTACTGCAACATCAAGCAAGTCACTGACGAGTGGATAGACATCCAAGTGACTTCTTGTCTTGGTCACGCTCAGTATCCTTGTTCTCTAACAAGCACCTGCACTATTACTTCAGTGTCTCTACACCGTGGACTCGAGTCTCGTCCATCCATAGGGAAAGTAATGTGTGCACTGATCTCATCGGATCGATCACCGTCCTCATGATGATCCATCGATCAGGAGTCTTTTAGAAATTAATCACTAATGATACATGGTTCAAATTCTTAACTCTTAAGAATACGCATCATCATCTTATTAATTCTTTGGACGATTCATAGACACATAAACAATATGAATAAAAAGATGCCTTTTATTTATTCAATAATAAATAGTCAAGTACAAAATTATGTCCCTAGAATTAACAATGTGTCAGCCAGATTGGCTTCTAGGGCATACATCTAACAACAATTAAATGGTGTAGCCGAACGGAGGAATCGTACTCTATTAGATATGGTACGGTCCATGATGTGCTTTACAGATCTTTCTATTTCCTTCTGGAGTTTTGCCCTAGAAACTGCTGCACTTGTATTAAATAGGGTACCATCAAAATCTGCATCTAGTACTCCATATGAGATATGGAGAGGAAAGAAGCTTAATCTTAAGTATCTTAAGATATGGGGCTGTAAAGCTTATGTCAAAAGAAATTTTGGACACAAGCTAAGTGCTAGATCAGATAAATGTATTTTTGTAGGTTATCCTAAAGATAGTATAGGATACATCTTCTATCATCCTACCGAACAAAAGATTTTTGTAGGTAGACATGCCACTTTCTTAGAGAAAGAGTTTATCTTAGAAAAATGCAAGGATAGGAGAATTGAACTTGAAGAAGTTCAAGACCTACAGATGGAAACACAAGATATTCCTCAACCAGATGTACCCATTGATGAAGTACAACCACAATACACATCTCCTCTCCAAAGGTCAAATAGAGTGCGAAATGCACCTAAGAGGTATGGGTTTATCATTGAGAATGATGAAGCCCACATCATTGAAAATGATGATCCTCTGATCTATTTGGAAGCTATCATGAGTAATGACTCTAACAAATGGTTAGAAGCTATGAAATCTAAAATAGACTCTATGTATACCAACCAAGTATGGACTTTGGTTGATGCACCGAAGGTGTAAATCCTATAGGTTGCAAATGGATCTATAAGAAGAAGATTGGAATAGATGGCCAAGTAGAAATCTACAAGGCTAGATTGGTGGCAAAAGGTTTCAGGCAAAAATAAGAAATTGACTATGATGAAACTTTTTCACCAGTTGCCATGCTTAAATCTATTCGGATTTTGCTTGCAATAGCTGAATACTATGATTATAAAATCTGGCAGATGGATGTCAAAACTGCCTTCCTTAATGGTTATCTTGAGGAAGAGGTTTACATGACACAGCCAGAAGGATTTGTCTCAAGTGGGAGAGCAAATCAAGTATGCAAGCTTAAGAGATCCATTTATGGATTAAAGCAAGCATCGAGGAGTTGGAACATCCGTTTTGATACAACAGTCAAAGAGTTTGGTTTTATTAAAAATATGGATGAACCATGTGTGTACAAGAAGACTAGTGGGAGTGCCATTGTCTTCTTAATATTGTATGTAGATGACATACTAATCATTGGAAATGATATTCCAATGTTACAATCGGTCAAGACTTGGCTATCAAAAAGCTTTTCCCTGAAAGACTTGGGAGAAGCATCCTATATACTTGGTATAAAGATCTATAGGGATAGATCTAAAAGGATGCTAGGCTTGTCCCAGTCTAGGTACATAGATCGTGTGCTGAAAAGATTCAATATGGAAGGAAGTAAAAGAGGTTACTTACCTATGAGTCATGGCATACGTCTCTCTAAGAAGATATCTCCTAAGACATCTGAAGAGAGAAATAGAATGAATTCTATTCCCTATGCTTCGGCAGTAGGATCGATTATGTATGCTATGCTATGTACTAGGCCTGATGTTGCTTATACCTTAGGCATAACAAGCAGATTCCAAGCTGATCCAGGAGAGGATCATTGGATAGTTGTAAAAAAAATTCTTAAGTACTTGAGAAGAACTAAAGATATTTTTCTAGTTTATGGAGGATCTAAGTTGAAACTAGAAGGATTTTCTGATTCTAGTTTTCAGTCAGACCCAGATGATAGCAAGTCGACTTCAGGGTATGTCTTTACCCTAAATGGTGGTGCAATGAGCTGGAAGAGTTCCAAATAGCAAACTGTAGCTGACTCAACTACTTAGACAGAATACATTGCTATAAGTGAAGCCGCTAAGGAAGCTGTTTGGATGAAGAAGTTCATCTCTGAGTTAGGAGTAGTTCCTGAGATTGTTGGACCAGTCTCAGTTTATTGTGATAACACTGGAGCTATTGCTCAAGCGAAGGAACCAAGGTCTCATCACAAATCCAAGAACATTCTAAGACGCTTCCACCTCGTTTGAGAGATCGTCGAGAGACAAGACATAGTGATTGAACGAGTAGACACAAAGAACAACCTAGCGGACCCGTTCACTAAAGCTCTACCACAACAGTAGTTCGATCGCCACCTCGATTGTATGGGGATGAAATATAAGAGCGATTGGCTTTAGTGCAAGTGGGAGATTGAAAGAGTAGATGCCCTACAAGCCAATCGCAATATGTATTGCGAAGGATTTTCTTTTGATTTTCCAAATCATGTACATGACATTTAAATATGAATAAAGGCATTGTGTTTTATCATATGCTGTTGATTATATTTGTGATAAACCCTTTAGATTAGGGCAATGATTTTGAGGCTATAATGAGATCATATAGTGAGACCTAAAATCCTAAAATCCTAATCTTAAATATTCCAAGTCATTGGTACATTGAGTCGGGGATCAATGTTTACCAAAAAGACTGGCACATCTTATGTATGCTCGATGCAGAGGGTGATTGATCTCACAATCACTTGTATGGAGACACTAATACAAAGATGTGGGTGCTCATTAGAAGAATGAGTTCACTGAATTGACCTACAAAGAGAAATCTCATGAAGTCTTACTTACATATCAAAAGATGATTCTCTTAGTGGGAGTTGTGCAACTGATCCTATGACCTGAGATCACCATGATATCTTGTGCACATGAATCCATATTTTGGTTTACACTCATTCATGATAATAAGTTGTGTACGAGATCTTCTGGATATGGTGAATTGTGCATGAAGATTATGAGTAGGTCAACAAGAAATTAATCACTTTTAGTAAGAGAAGATAGCATCCTATTTATTCCAATCATATGATAATTCAGGAAGCCTTTGATCAAAGCAGAATGAAAATTAGAAAAAGTTTCTAATGTTTCATTATTTGAATTATCATTAAAAGATTGAGAAAGATATGAATATGAAATTAAGTTTGATATATATTCATACTCATATACATATTCGGGATGCAGTTTGATTAAAGGGTTGAATTGCACGGTAACTTGCCACTGAAGGGTATTTTTGGTATTTCTACCAAATTCCATATTTTTCGGGTAGACATGACACGTTGCTAGACGTCAATCTTGTCTTATAGGTTTGATCGAATTAAAGAGTTTAATTCGATCACCAATTAGAAAGGATTCTAATTGTTAAGTTCGGGTTCGCGCAGTTTGGACTTAAATCGATTAGAAGAGTTCTAATCAAGTTGGGTCAACTCCACTCACACCTTTTGCTGGCTAAGTATGGAACCCAATGGGTCACACACAAGAAAACTTATCAAGGGTCTAATTGGATTAGATCATGTTTGTAAGATAAACATCCTAGCAGGTATTGCAAACCCTTAGCTCCTGATTCGAATCTGATTCGAATTGGATTCGAATTTGATTCTTAATTGATCTAATTTGATTAGATCATGTTCTAATATGGGTTAGCCAAGAGTTGGCACCTAATTGGCTTGGTTTGAGTCTAATTGGATTAGATTTGATAAATCATTCAATCTAGACCGTTAGATCTTGATCTACCGTTGATGAAGACATAATGGAGAGTTGGTTTAACCCAATTGGATTGGGTTAGAGAATGGCTATCATAATTGACCATTGGATCTTAATCCCACCATTGGATGAAGACATAATGGGTCAAGTAAATGGCGCCTTGCATTGGAGCCCTTGGATCATCATCATGAAAGATCAAGAGATGAGGCATGATGGACACGTGATTGGCATGTGATGTTGACTTGGTCAAAATATGGCACTACATGAAAGGGCATATCATTTGATACACCTTCTCACTTGATTTGTGCCTCCTCTTATTTGATATGGCCCTTTAGATGATACCCTTTCATGAAAGGATGTGTGGATGGGATGCATCCCTTGGAGATGCATCCCTACGCCTATTATAAATAGGCTAGCGCTCCATGGGTTTCATCATTCCAACTCCACCGCATTCTCTCTCCCTTGTCCCTTCTTTCTTACAAGGTTTTGTCTCTTTCTAGCATTGCTTCTAGGGTGTCCTAATCCAAGACAAGGTGGTCTTCTTTAGGACAAAAGGATTAGAAGTGATTTTAGAAGGTGAAAGAAAAATAGAAAGGAAGGAAAGCAAGCCATTAGAGTTCTTTAGAAGAATTCTGCATTAAGGATCAAAGTCTTTGGAGCTTAAGACTTGAATTAAGTTTTCGTGTGGATCAACGTTGGAGGGTGAACATTTGGGCACCTAGTGTAAATTCTGCACATTGGATTAGCGTTAGAGGTATTCTTCTATTTCTGCATTTATATTATATTATTTGATTGCTTCTATTAAGGTGATCTAGGCTTATAAGGGTTTAATGTTAAGGGACTTTATTAAGAAATTTTTAAAATTCCTAGCTTCCGCTGCGCATTATAACATGCTAAAATCCTTCAAGTGCCGCTCTATATGCTTGGACTTCTGATGAGACCTTGGCTCCTTAGCAAGAGCTATGGCGCCATTATTATCGCAGTAGAGTGTTATGGCATCTGATGACATTACATCCAATTTCGTAATGAATTTCTTGAACCAGAAGCCTTCCTTAGCAGCTTCAGCGGTGGCGGTATATTCAGCTTCCATAGTAGAATCAGCAATGATCGGTTGTTTAGAACTTTTCTAATTTACCGTACCACCATTGCACAAGAACACATATCCAGATATAGACTTTCTATCATCGATATCAATCATGAAGTCTGAATCTGTGTACCCTTCTACCTTTAACTCTGATGCTTCTCCAAAGATCAAGAACAAATCTTTAGTTCTTCTTAAGTACTTAAGAATATTCTTCACAGCTGTCCAATGCTCTTAAACTAGATTCGACTGATATCTGCTAGTGACACTCACAGCAAGGGCTATATCAGGTCGTGTACACAGCATGGCATACATGAGGCTCCCTATTGCCGATGCATAAGGGATCTTGCTCATACGTTGAATCTCTTCAGATGTGTTGGGGCACATCTTCTTGCAGAGATGAATTCCATGCCTAAGGGGTAAGAGACCCCTTTTGGAGTTTTCCATGCTGAACATTTTCAGCACTTCCTCTATATACATGTTCTGTGATAGGCAAGCATCCTTTTAGATCTATCTCTATAGATCTTTATCCCCAAAATATATGATGCTTCCCCAAGGTCTTTCATGGAGAACTCTTTTGATAACCAGACCTTGACCGAGGTTAGCATGGGAATATCATTCCCTATCAAGAGAATGTCGTCCACGTACAATACGAGAAATACGACAGCACTCCCACTAACCTTCTTGTAAACACACGGTTTCTCTTCGTTCTTGATGAAATCAAACATTTTGATTGTATCATTGAAACGAGTATTCCAACTCCGAGATGCTTGCTTTAGTCCATAAATGGACCTTTGCAGCTTGCAGATCTTGCGATTTCCATCACTGGAAGTGAAACCCAAAGGCTGGTCCATATAGATATCTTCATCAAGATATCCATTTAGGAAAGCAGTTTTCACATCCATCTGCCAAATTTCATAATTATGAAATGCTGCAATGGCAAGCAATATTTGGATGGATTTCAGCATGGCTACAGGTGAAAAGATCTCCTGATAGTCAATGCCTTCGCGTTGACTATACCCTTTCGCTACTAGCTTTGCCTTATAGGTCTCTACCTTTCCATCCGAACTTATCTTTCTTTTGTAGATCCATTTGCATCCAATAGGTACAATATCTTTTGGTAGATCCACTAAAGTCCAGACTTGGTTGGAATGCATGGAGTCTAATTCTGACTTCATAGCTTCCAGCCATTTCTCGGAATCGATATCTGATATCGCCTCGTCGTAGGTTTTGGGATCCTGTATGTGTTCCCTATCTCCCATGAGGAACATTTTCTTAGAATCCTCTTCAAGCATACCTAAGTATCTATCAAGAAGATGGGAGACCCTACTAGATCTGCGAGGTGGAGGAACAATGTGTACTGGCTCTGTATGAATAGATTCTATACAATCCATGACTCGTTGCTTTGCAGAGACTTTCTCTTCAAGCTCAATTTTCCTTCCATTGCCTCTATCAAGGATAAACTGTTTTTCCAAGAAGATGGCATGTCGGCTCACAAACATATTGTGATCCTCTAAGACGTAAAAATTATATCCTAATGACTTTTTAGGATATCCTATGAAACGAGCACTTATGGTCATAGCCTCTAGTTTGTCCGCCTGTAGTCACTTTGTTAGAAATATGCCCTAGAAGCCAATTTGGCTGACGCATTATTTTGTTTTGGGACATAAATTTGTACTTGACCTAATAATGAATTTATTAGGATGGGCATTCTTTTCATTCATGTTCTTATGCGTCCATGAATCGTCCAAGGAATTAATAAGATGATGACGCATATTCTCAAGAGTTGAAAATTTGAGGCATGTGTCATTGGTGATTAATTCCTGAATTGCTCCTGATCGATGGATCCATCACGAGGGACGGTGATCGATCCGGTGAGATTAGTGCACAGATCACTTAGTCAGATGGATGAGTCTTGAGTCCACAGTGTAGGGACACTGGAGTGATTGTGTAAGTGCTTGATAGAGAACAAGGGTACTGAGCGTGACCAAAGCAAGTAGTCACTTGGATGTCTATCCACTCGTCAGTGACTTACTTGATGCTGCAGTTGTATGACTGGTCCTTTGACCTGCAATGCCTCGGCTATTCACAGTGAGGTTGCTGTAGTTTGACGAGCACATAAACATGGGCCCTATCCATTTGGGTCCTTGTGGTGCAGATTGGCTGCAGTAGGTTCATTGCAGGAGTAGGGGGTGCATCTAGATGGAATCTATCGACCTTGATAGATTAGGAGAGATCCTATGTGATTTATGAGACTGAGTTCGTAAATCCTTGGCCAAGGTAGTTTTTGGAAAAAAGAGTTTTCCAATCTCGAACTGGAGTCGAATAAATTTTACATATGACAGATGATGGGGTTTGACGAATTATCCATGACCTCCATCCTGTTGGGATCCACGATAGAGGGACTGTATCATACGCTAACTGCACCTAGAGGTTCATCTATTCTACTCTGCTGGGTTGCCACTACATGCTGCTAGGTGTCACTGGTGGATTGTGAGACTCAGAGGCATTCACTTGATGATCAGTGAACCCGAATGAGAAGAGTTGGAATTGTTCCAACCCATTGAAAGGAGTTTCAATGATATTGTGATAGGGATCACAACATATCTCACTACCAGACAGAATAGAACCTATGGGGTCACACACAATAGAGGATCTGATCGATCTAATGGTTGGATTGTGATTGGAATCACAATAGTTTGTAATTGTCAATTTGATTGATAATTAGTTTAACCCACTAAGAGTTAGTGAGTTGAAGAAGGAATTAATTATAATTGGATTGCAATTTGATTGAATCAATTGGACTTAATTAATTGGGCTCGATCTTATATGATAAGGTTCAAGAGTCCTACTTGGAGTAGGACACCTAGAGTTCTAATTAGATTAGGACTTCAAATTATTAGAGTCCTACTTGGAGTAGGATTGCTAAAGTTCTAATTGGATTAGGACTAAAATTATAAAAGTCCTAATTGGATTAGGACTAAAATTATATGAGTCCTAATTGGATTAGGATTCCTAGAGTCCTAATTAATTTTGGTCCAATAGATAAAGATGACTCCTAATTAGATTAGGATTCATGTGAATCAAATAGGGAGACTAATTGGGTTCTACTTAGATTAGGATTCAATGAACCAAGGGCCACCTAAATCCTAATTTGATTAGGATTAGAAGAAAGGGGCAAGAGCCCCTCCCTTCCTCGGATGCTCCCGGGATCCGCATCCCGGATGACCGGGATGCGCGACCCGGATGGACGGGACTCGCGTCCCGGATGCTCGGGACGCGAGACCCGTTTTGGCCAAACATTGGTGCGGCTCCTCCTAACTTCTAGGAGGAGTCCACACCTAGGGCTTCAAAGAAAAAGAATAAAAAAGGGGGCAGCCCCCTTTGGGATAATTCTTGGTGGTTCTTTTTAGGCGAGCGGCCTCCATCTCTCCCTCTCTTCCTTCTTCCATCCGCAAGGTAAAAGAGGAGCAGCAAGGATGTTTGATTCTTCCTCCTCTTCATCAGATGCATGGAAGAAAACAAAGAGAGAAAGGTGTTTCTCTCTTCCTCCTTCTTCTTCCATGGTAAAGAAAAGAAAAGAAAGCGTTTCTTCCTTCTCCTTCTTTCTCCTCTTGGAAACAATCAAGAGTTGATTGCTTAGAGAAGTTCCAACCATCAAAAGGGATCTCTGCAAGGGAGCTAGCACCCCGGTGAGATCGCAACCTCGATCAATCCAGATCTTCGTGTGGGTACCCGTAGAGGCCGGACACTTGTGCGGCTTCAAGCGAACCTGATTTCCACAATCATCAAATAGCGGTGAAGATCTACCCGCTCAAAGGTAAAGATTTGATCTTTATAATTTTAATTGTAGATCTGAAAATTAATCAAGTAATTAATTTTAATCCTTTCCTTCAGATTTCATGATCTTCTGAGTTAGAGAACTCAGAATTTTTTTGAAATCTACGTTCCTCTGGACGTTCATGAGATGAACGACCCCGCGCGCGTCTTTCCGCTGCGATCGTCGCAACGCGTGTGAGGGTAAACCGACAGTGGTATCAGAGCCAAGTTTTTTTTTAGGATTAAGATTAACATTAATAGACTTGATTAGGATTTTATTAGATCTGAATTTTAATATTCATGCTTGCTGAAATTTTCTGCGTGCTGAAATTTCAGATTTCAGAAATTTCAGCATGCTGATTTTTATTCTTATGATGTTGCATGTTGATTTTAAATTACAATGAGATTGAAACAATTAAAAATCATGTCTTGTATAATCAGACATTCAGTTGGTAGCATGATTAAAATTAAAATTATCAGATCTGAAATTATATGCATGAGATGCATGTGATAAGAATCAATCATGGATTCATGATCATAAAAATATATTTTTCTGTTTATGCCTATGCTTAAAAGGAAAATTATATATGCATGAGATGAATAAGATATGATCAAATCATGGATTCATGATAATTAAAGGATGTCAACTCGAGTCGACTTAAGGTTAACTCGAGTTGACTCCAAGCATACATGAGTCGACCCCTGTTTGAGGATGTGTTTAAAATGTATGCATGAGATGTATGTATTAGTTAAACAAAATTTATTTGCATGAGATGTAAATAAAATTCTTAAAAATAGGACATTTACATAAGATGTAAACTGAAACAATTATGTCATTTACATAAGATGTAATCACATAATATATGAAAGAGTTTCATATTTACATAGGATGTAAACTTGAACCAATGTGACATTTACATAAGATGTAATTATATAACATTTGGTTTGGGATAGATTGTTACATTAAATGCAAATTCTTTGAGACCTAAAACCTCCTCAATCAGTCGAGAGTGAACGATGCATTGAGCTAGCCATATTTGATTAATTGATCTAATTGGTGTCTAGGAAAGCATTAAAGGTGGTTACTTAATTAGGACCTTACTCTCTGAGTAAGGGGAGCCTCCCACCTGCTTACCTGGCCAATTGATCGATTACCTCCTATGAATAGCTCAAAGTTGGAATCACTAAGACTAGATTACCTAATATTAAGTCTTAAGGTCTTCCACCGTAGTAGAGTTGCTTAGGTCTTTCCGGCGTTGATTTGTCTCGGCTGGATACAGTGGGCAAGTTGCATCGGGGGACTGGACCTCTCTATTGGCATAAGATGTTGTGGGGTAGAGGTGGGGTTGGGTACCAATAACTATTAGGTGAGGGCCCAATGACGACTTTACTTCTGCGGGAATTACGGTGGGTCTGACTTAACCAAGGAACGGGACCAATAACTGTTAGGTGAGGTTCTTATGACTTGGAGACCAAGTAGGCTACAACTTGCTTGAGAAGCATTGTACAAAGAGTTGTACACTTATCATTTATGTGTCATCAATAACTGTTAGGTGAGGTGGCATGTAAATTGGTGGGACCGTAGCACCCCACTTGAAATCTAGAGTCGCAGGTTTCCGTTTCTCTACCAGAGGAGTGTAAGAGATTCGAGAAAATAGTGGGAGGTGTTTGTTTTAAATGTCCTTAAAACAAATAGAGTTCAAGTACAAAATTCTAACTAGAATCTTTACTCTCTGAGGATTATAAAGTCAGCTTCCAAACTCTTAACTCATATCCTAAAGAACCACTGTTTGACCAAACCCAATTATAAAGACTGGCTCTGCAATTTCAAAATAGTTTTGAATTGTGTGAAATTAGGGTGTGTGCTAGACCATGAATTTTCTGTGTTACCAGTCCGTCTGATCACTGATCAGCATAAGATGCATGACAAGTGGACGAACAATGACAATAAAATTAGGTGCTATATAATGGCATCAATGTCCAATGAACTTTAATGCCAGCATGAGAACATGAAGACTGCCAGGGATATATTGAATCACATGCAAGAGTTGTAGGGTAAACAGAGTCGCGCAGCATGGTTTGAAGTGTCTAAAAGGCTCTTCAAGGCCAAGATACGCGAAGGGCAGTTCGTCCATAATCATAGTTTGACCATGATAAAGGATTTTGAGGAGCTTGAGAAGCTCGGCATGACCATGCACAAGGAATTGCAAACGGATTTGATCCCGCAATCCCTTCCAGCTTCATATGAACAGTTTATAGTAAACTATCATATGAACAAGACTGTATGCACCAAAACAGAATTGTTAAATAATTGGTAACTACCTTAGGAACCTTGAAGAGTTCAAGGGGCATAGTTTTCGCTGTCGAGTTGGCTTCTACTTCCAAGAGAGAGTCTACCTGGAAGAAGAAGAAGCCTGCGAAGAAGCAGAAGACCAGGAAAAGGCCAAGTAAAAAAGTTCCAAGAAAAGGGCCGATTGCAAGGGAAAGTGTTTTCATTGCATTGTGGACGGCCATTGCAAGAGGAACTGTCCTACATACATGGGAAGCATAAAAAGCAAGAAAGGGTGACACACCTTAAGAAGGTATATCAGATATGCTCAGGATACTTAGGAACTGTTACCTACTGCTAGCAGAAATTTGATTTCTGTATCTTGTTTAGCACAAAAAGATTTTTATAAGACTGCTGTTCCATTTATTTGAGAAATAAATTGGTTCCACGTGGTTTATGATTGACAGTCTCTATCACTTACATTTGGATGTACCTATAAAATTATCTGAGCAAATAGTGAGTACCATAGGATCCAAAAGATCTAGAGATGAGATAAATCTAAAGTATTTGTGGCTCCTCAGGCTTGGCCATATAGGAGAAGATAGAGAAACATGGGCTTTCGACTCATTGACTTCCAAGTCATATCCGATTTGTGAATCCTACCTTCAAGGAAAGATGGCCAAATTACCCTTTGTAGGACACGGGAAGAGGTCCACTGAAATACTTACCCTAGTACACACTGACGTATGTAGCCCATTCGATGTGCAAGCTAGGAAAAATAATTGTTTACTTCATTTACCGATGATTACTCACGGTATTGATATGTGTATGAGACACAAATCTGAAGCTTTTGAAAAGTTCAAAAAGTTCGGATATGAAGTAGAAAAACAAATAGGAAAACTCATTAAGGTTCTTCGATCGGATCGAGAAGGTAAACACCTTAGTGGAGAGTTCCGAGATTTTCTCAAGAAGAATGGTATAGTTTCACAATGGACCCCTCCTGGTACATCTCAGCTCAACGGGGTGTCTGAGAGAGGGAATCAGACCCTGATGACCCAAAGATTGATTCATAGATTGATTTTGATGATCACAAAACCTTGAAGTATAGATACTAATGTTTATGTTGCAAGGAGAAAGATATTTATTTTGCAAGGAACATAGCAAGTTGGAAGAAAGCTACAATTTATTGGCCCAAGCTTAAAGTTCAAAGGATTCAATTTGGAGGAGTAAAATCAAAGAAAAAATTCAAAAGAATAGTCTTCGAGTCGACTCCTGAGGATTTCGAGTCGACTCCAATGTTTACCGAGTCGACTCCGGAGAAGTTTGAGTCGACTCCTAGGAGTCACAGGCAGAAAAGTCAGAGAGCAGTTTTCGGGTCTGAGATTCGAGTCGACTCCAGTGGAACGCGAGTCGACTCCGATGGTTGGTAGGTCGACTCCAAAGAAAGCAAGAGTCGACTCTCAGCGGAACACAAGGAAAAAGTCAGAGAGCATTTTTGGGACTCTGAGATTCGAGTCGACTCCCGCATTGCACGAGTCGACTCCGAGACTCCGCGACCATCAACAGACAGAAAACCAAGTTACTGCCTCTGAGATTCGAGTCGACTCCCAGACAGCTCGAGTCGACTCCAAGACAGCTTCACATCAAAAAGGCAGAAGACCAAGTTTCGCAAACTGAGAGCCGAGTCGACTCCAAGGAAGTTCGAGTCGACTCCAAGACTGGACGAGCCAAAAGACAGAGGATCGGGAGTTTGGGCTCTGAGATTCGAGTCGACTCCCAGGACAGTCGAGTCGACTCGAGAGGACAAAATTCAAAATTGGATCCACGGACTTCAGTGGATGAGCCGACTCCGAAATTGCCAAGTCAGCTCCAGAAGTTGGCGAGTCGACTCCAGGTTAAGACGAGTCGACTCCCAGTCGAGGCAAGCACATTAATTCAAATTTGGAACAGTGGCCGAGTCGTCTCCGGTAAAACACGAGCCGACTCCTGCAACAGGCGAGCCGACTCCTGATCGCGCGAGTCGACTCCGATCCCAACGGTAACATTGTCAGAAAATGCAGACTGTGTCCAACGGCTCTTTTTCTTGTCTCTAACGGCTATATTCTTGTTTCCACGCCATCTAAAGCTATAAAAACAAGAAGAGAGCTAGGGGAGAACTCATGGAAGTGGGAGAGATCATCTAGGAAAGAGATCTCAAAGAGATTACAAAGGAAATCTCCCATAAGCACAAAAGGGCCATCCAAAACGAAATAGAGAGAAGAAGAGCATCCAAGTGAATCCGAAAGCTTCCTCTCCATCCGTGTGCTGCCTCGGGGATCCTCTACTTCATGCCAAATCAGAGGAGGATCAAGTAAAGAAGAAGCCGAGCTCCTCCATCTTCAAAACTCGTTTGAGGGCTTCTCTTTACTCTATTTGTTTATATTGTCATATTTGCTTGTTTAAGAAGCTTTGTTTTGTTTTATACTTTGTTTTCAATATCTTGTAACTTGATTCAATCAAGGGATTGAATCAAGGGGTTAAGGTTTGTTGGTGAGCCAAAGAAAAACCAACGGTGTTAAGGTTTGTTGGTGAGCCAAAGGGAAAAACCAACGGTGTTAGGTTGTGGTTGGTGAGCCTTTGGAAAAACCAACTGGGTTGATTGTGAACCCGGTAAACAATCGTTGTAAGGTTGTGGTTGGTGAGCCTGTGGGGAAAACCAACTGGGTTTGATTGTGAACCCGGGAAAACAATCAGTTGGTTCTAGTCGGTGAGCCTGTGAAAACCGACCGAGTTCGTTGTTATCTCGCAAAACAACAAGTTGGGTTGTGAGCTTGTAAAACAACCGGCTGTAATCTGTAGGATTATAGTGAAATTCCCAAGAGGTCTTGGGGAGTGGATGTAGGTGCTGGGGTGCACCGAACCACTATATGTTTGTTGTGTTTGTAATGATTCTTGTCATTGTCTAACTTACTCACTTACTTACTTAGATAAATTGCTTGCTTAACTTTTATCCGCGCATCCTTTAGTTGCAAGCATATTCAATCTAGTCACATTCTATACATCAAACTGTTGCTAAGTTTAAATTTCACTGTGCATCTATATAACTTAGCATAATTAATTGAAAAGTTTTAGAAGTAGTCTAAAAGTTTAAAAAGACCCAATTCACCCCCCCTCTTGGGTTGTATCTACTGGGCAACAAGTGGTATCAGAGCAGGTGCTCAAATATTATTTGTAGTCTTAACCAACTAGAGCCAAAGATCATGACAACCCCACATAACGTATTACCTGCTGAGGGACTGTCCACAAACAGACCTCCACTGTTTGATGGATCTAACTATATTCAATGGAAAGCTAGAATGAAAATCTTTACTCAATCACAAAACTATGAGCTATGGAATGTCATAACAAATGGCCTACACACACCCACGAAATTAATTGAAAGTATGTTTGATAAAAATTTGGCTGAACTGAATGCTAAGGCTATGAACCTATTATATTGTGCATTAGATAGGAATGAGTTTAATTACATATCTTCTTGCATAACTGCTAAAGATATTGGAATATGCTTGAAGTTAAATATGAATGCCCTAACAAATCTGAAACATCATGTGTAGAAGAAGAGCAGTATCATATTGCAAATTCATGTTTCATGGCACATGAGGTACATGCTGAAACTGAAAGCAATTTTACATTTGATGAACTTCACGATGCCTTTTCTGATTTGTATTTAGAATATAAGAACTTGTTTGTAAGAACAAGAACTTGAGGAAAGAAAATCAAGAACTAAATCAGAAAAACCAACTTCTCACTGAAAGCCATGATAAACTTAAGAAAAATAATGAATTGCTTTCAGAAGATAACAAAAGATTAACTAAAGAAGTTGACACATTAAAACCCGTTGTTGAAAGATTTACTTTGAGCTCTGAAAAGTTGAATCTAATGATAAATAATCAAAGAGCTGAATTTGATAATATTGGGTTGGGATGTCAACCTTGGTACACCCAAAAATCTTTCAAGAATATGTTTGTTAAAACAGTTTCTAATCATTTTAAAATAGATTCTTATAATGCTGATAAACAGGAACAAAGGTTATGCAAAATCTCTTCTGTTCCTAAATCTGTACATTACAAATTTGATAAACCTAAAAGGCAAAAACAGAAAACTGAAGGGTTATCTACCACTCATGTTAAATCCATGTTTGTTAAATTTAATAAGAAGATGCAGAAATACACTTCTTGTAGCCCTAAAATCTGCAAGCCGATGGACAAAATAGCTATTAAGAAAATATGGGTTCCAAAAGGAACAATAATAGCTAACCTGCACGGACCCAAAAGAACTTGGGTTCCTAAGTTGAAAATCTAAATATTTTCTGCAGGTGTGTCTAGCACTCAAGGCTCCAACAAAAGATGTTAAATTGGACATTGGGTGCTCTAGACATATATTAAAGAATGAAACTTAAAATATACTTAAGAAAAGTGACTAAAATGGAAGAAATAATGAAATTAGTAATTCTTGCATCCTCTCATACTGAAATTGTTTTATTAGTTGATTAAAACACATCTTGCAAGTATTAATCATTCTTTTCTTGTGATATAAGTGATATTTCTGATATGAAAAGAAAATATATCCAAATCACTCCATCTTTCTTTACTTATAGATGGATAATTTGGTAAATCAATTCTCCTAAGAATAACTCTATGAATTCTCTATATGCTTGACTGAGAGTTTTTATCCATGGCATTATTGTTCATTGATCATAGATATGAAAATGTGTACTTGGTATATCTTTGAATATATGCATTATAAATACTATGATCAAAGAATTCTTTTTGGCATATAAAATTAACTTATGCTAGTATGGACCTAATCTCAAAAGATCTTGTCATTGGTTTACTTAGAATATCTTCTGCAAGGTCAAAGTTTACTATGCATGTTAACTAAGGAAACAAACAAGAATCAAGTTCTAAATCTAAAGATGTTGTTTCCATCACTAAGTTTTCACAAGCTTACATTGGATTTGTTTTTGGCAAGTAAAATTAAAGTATTTTCTGCATTTGCTAAATCTTGTGAAAGGGATCAAATGAAAAAGGTTTGCAAACTATGAAAGTAAAAGAAGTATCATGGCATAGTGTTGAAAACCAATTTTGTATTAAGTTGTGCATAGAAAATAATATTGAATACAATTATTTCTGCACCAAAGAACACCATAAGTAAAATAGGGTTAATAGAATCCTTGAAGAAATGAAAAAGGCAATGTTGTACGATAGTCATTTAAAAGCTATCATCATTGCTTGTCATATATATGGTTTCTATTAGGTCTATTTTTGATGAAAACTCCATTTGATCTTCTGAAAAATAGAAAATGAACTACTGCATATCTTTCATATTTTTCAGTCGTACACGTTATACTTGATATATTCTTATGAAAATAATGCCAAATCTGATAAAGATATTTCTATCCTTGGATATCATTCATCAAGCAATGCATATAGAATATTCAATGAAAAGATTCTAGTTAAAGAAATATCAATTCAGTTTATTCTTTATGAGACTAATGATTCATTATCAAGATACTAAAATCAAATTATATATGGATATGTTTAATCTTTTACATATGACAATCTGAAAACTTGTTAATAATTAGAACCAAATTGAGTTTTCAGAAATGCACTTAATGAAGAAAAATTGGTGACTACTAAAAGATTCAATCAAGAAAAGATGAATTAGATCTTGATGAAATTCTTGCATGATTAGAAGTAAAGATCACCATTATCATTTGCTTGCTTTATGAGCTTTATATTCTGTCAAATGAATGTGTAGAATATACGTCTATGTGGTTATTTCATTTAAAAAAAAATCTATGTAAAATAACCACCTTATTTGAAAACACTCATTACCAATATGATAAAGCAATATGTGATTTGGAACAAGCATCAAAAGCATGATAGAATAATTATTTCATCATACACCTAATAGACCAGATTGTGTGATCATTATGTGCCCTTATGCAAGACTTCAATCTAACTCTAATGAATCATAATTTATTGATAACAAATGAATCATAATCTGAATTTTGATAGAAACAATTGTTTAAGGCAATTTGATCAAAATTTAGCTAGCATGCCTTATTGATAATTATCTTAAGCAAATAGAATCTAAGCTAAATTGATGTTGAAAATAAGAAATTAATTTGACCTTGATGAATCTTCCTATTGCTTCACATGCTTGTCCTTGAACAGTCTTGGTTAATGAAACTATCTCTTTAGTTCAAGTGACATATATTTGCTTATGTTTAGGCAATCTCTTGAGTAAAGTGACTCAACATTCAATTATTATCATATCTTAGGTTGAGTTACCTAGTTAAGAAATATGCTATATGAATGTTTTGTATCTTGAAGAAACTAATAACTTTCTTTCAAGAAAGAAAAGAATTTTGTTAATAATGCAGGATCCTTGAGCAAGAAAATGAGAGATTTCAACTTGAAGGACACCTCCACATAAGATACAACAAACATTCAAATGCAAACAAGAGAGAGAATCTTCTTCAGCCAAAAGTTCACACGTAAGAAATCTAGTTTGGCTTGAAGAATATATATAATGAATAGGTAATTTTAGATACCTTTCTCACAAATTAATTGAGCAAAGTCAATAACTTAAATCTTATGATGGCATGATTAAATTCTTTAATTATTAATTTTTGATATCATGTCTATATGTGTATTGACTGACTTATACTTTTAGAAACTGTTTCATGGTTTGCCCAAACTAAATGATTTCTTAGCCTATATCATAACCATGAATTACACAAGTATATGCTTAAAATTTTGGATGTAAAATAACTTGTGAGAAGTTATGAATCCATGAGCATAATGAAAATGTTGTTTGCATGATATACATATATATGATACATAAGATTAATTCTTTATTCTGCTCTTTCATGTAAATTACTTGAGAATAACAAAAAGAGAGAGAGATAAAGAAAAGAAAATGGATATTATTCAAGAGAAGTAAAATCTAAGTAAAGGCAAATACTTCATCTTAAGGAAAAGCAAAACAAGCATAATATATTTGACTTGTGAAAGGGATAAAATCCGTAATGAATTACACTTAAATAGAGGGAGAGTTTAAAGTAAATAGTTTAACCTTTCTATATTGCTCATCATAGGGATGGTGCCAATGGGGAGGCTAGTGGTAGTACCCGGCACTATTTGACCCAACTATTCGGTGTAGGGCATATTAGGGACGGCACAAGAGGGAGGCTAGTGGTAGTACCTCGTGCCCCTTCCCAACTCCACCAGATAGGGAGCAAGTAGAGTATAGAACATAGGAAAGTTAAAAATGAAAGACAAAGTAAATGAAAGTATATAAGAAGAATCAAGTCAAATTTTTAATCACTTGAAAACACACTTTAAGGATGAAATCAGTGCAAAATTATATTTAAATAGGGGGAGTTTATTTGAAAAGAATTGATTTTGATCCTTGATATGCTTGTTCTTATTATTTTAATGCATGACTTAACACATAATATATCTTGCATGTGGCATGATGTCTTGAATTATGGGTTCTCAATATTTTGTAATGCTTCATACTTGGACAATTTGATTGAATGTTTGAAATGCTACATAACATCTTTTGTTTGATTTTATTGAAAAGAAAATTCAGATTTGTTATTCACAATCATCGTTAAAATCTGAAAGTTAAATAAATTTGTAAAAAAAAAGGAGAAGAGAAGGATATCTCTATTTAGGCAAAATGAATTGAGTTTGTCTTATCCATCAACTTGCTTAACTTTGGTATATAATGTGCTAACTCATACCAAAATTCAACATAAATACAAATATTCTGAATATGCTTGAAATATGTGTTTTCAATCGTAATGATTTAAGATAAGCTACAATGTGGAAGATCCATATCTCAAATTATGACTTTGAAAGCCTCTTTTGAAAATCTTTATGAAATTCAGAATCTGATTTCGTATAAAAGCTTAAACTCAATATGATTTCTAAATAAAATCTTAATTTAAGAAAAACAGAATTAATTTTGATGCCTTGGTTGATTGCTCCGATACGCATCCGAAACATATCTTTTCTTATCGTTAAAATGTACTAATATTGGTCCAAATGATGTGTCTTTCGATGATCTTGATTGCAAACAAAAATTTCTAAATATATGATCTTATCTTGATATTAAAAAGATTTATTGTGTTTCATGAATACATTGGTGAAAAACTATGATTAAGAAATTGAGTTCTATAAATATATATACCTCAATGATCATCTATATGTTTTTCTCTCCTACATTCTTAAAGATTTCCATCAGAATATCAATAGAGTGAATGATCTTAAAACTAGAAATATTTCAGTTCACTCAAATGACTCTAAAAGAAAGAAAATGTAAATGCTTTTGAAAGAAATTGAGCTTCAATTGAATCATTTTCTGATTAATACTTTTATACATTTTCTCTAAAATTAGGAGAAAGCATAACTTGTTCTTAAAGGATTAGAAAGAGTGATTACTATAAATTCTGAATAATTCTAGATCACTCTACATTCTTGATATTACAGAATTTCAGTGTTATTCACGTTTATCACTAAAATCTGAAATTCAACAATTTAAAATGATTAAAGAAGAATGCATCTTTTGAGGGGGAGCTTTAGATATTCAGTATCCTATCCCAAAGACACTTTATTTTGATGCATACCTTGATTTTTATGGATTGATTTTGATGAACCTCCTTATATTACAATACTTGCTTTAATTATAAGTTTATACCTTGAGATGAGTTCTATAAAGGTTGTCTTGTCTCAAACCTTGAGTCTTATGAAGATAAGCTGAAATATATTTTTGAGATTGACAATCTTATTGAACATTATCTTAGGATTCTAAACTCTTAAATGGAATGATCAATTGAGGGGGAGAAAGAAAATTTCAGAAGGAGAGGTCTTATGGAACTTAATTACATAAATCTATAGGAGAGGGAAAGAATACTAAATGAAAAGTGATCCTAATACTCTCCAATATGTATCATCTGAAATTTAAATCTGAAAATCTTTATGATACACCTTGAGGCGTGTTATTTGGTTAGTATATCTTATGCATCACTCATGAACCAAATTACAAATCTTAAGAGCCTCTAATTTAATAAAACAGGGGGAGAACAATGTATTAAATTTTCTTGAGTATCTCTTAGAAAATCTATTTTGAACCTCACTAATGAGTTTTAATTGGCTTACTCTTTAGAACTTCTATTTTGTGCCAATTCATTATTTTATGTATCAAATTATGTTTATTTTCTAAAGAAATAAAAGAAAGTCTTTAAAAGAGCTCAAAGATGTATCAAAAATTGCATAGACTCATATTTTGGTATTTGTGCCCCAATGCTCTTATTATCATATAAGAACTTTGAAGTCATTAAGAATTAATGATCCAACATGATGATATGTTTTTCCAAATATATAAGTTTTGATCTTTTACTCTGAAAATTAATTAAATTGCTCTCATGTTGATAAAATACTTAATAGATTGGGCAAAAGGTCTTAAATGAACAAGCTTTCATACTTAGTGAAGAGAGGTTAGATTTCCACTCATATTTTTCCTTGAATATCATTTGTGGTACTTCTTGAATTAACCTAAGAAAGATTTCACCTACACTTGATTAGAAAACTATCTGTGGTATCAAATTAAAAAACCTCTTGAATTCACACTCGATGTGTTCTGCTCTGATCTTTGTACTTAATGTTTCACTATCTTTTTGATGTTGTCAAAAAGGAGGAGAAATATCTAAGTATATGCTATATACTCAGAATGCTTTATTACTTTGAAGTGAATATAAATCAGCTTAAAATTTAAATATGTTGATTGTGTTAAGCTGATTAAATCTAAAGCATTATCATGAAGTATGTTTTTAAATATATATGTCTTCCACTTCATGCAACTTAGCTATGTATTACTTCTAGAAATCAATATCTTTTATATTGCATATACTCCAAGTTTTGTCATCATCAAAAAGGGGGAGATTGATGACCCAAAGATTGATTCATAGATTGATTTTGATGATCACAAAACCTTGAAGTATAGATACTAATGTTTATGTTGCAAGGAGAAAGATATTTATTTTGCAAGGAACATAGCAAGTTGGAAGAAAGCTACAATTTATTGGCCCAAGCTTAAAGTTCAAAGGATTCAATTTGGAGGAGTAAAATCAAAGAAAAAATTCAAAAGAATAGTCTTCGAGTCGACTCCTGAGGATTTCGAGTCGACTCCAATGTTTACCGAGTCGACTCCGGAGAAGTTTGAGTCGACTCCTAGGAGTCACAGGCAGAAAAGTCAGAGAGCAGTTTTCGGGTCTGAGATTCGAGTCGACTCCAGTGGAACGCGAGTCGACTCCGATGGTTGGTAGGTCGACTCCAAAGAAAGCAAGAGTCGACTCTCAGCGGAACACAAGGAAAAAGTCAGAGAGCATTTTTGGGACTCTGAGATTCGAGTCGACTCCCGCATTGCACGAGTCGACTCCGAGACTCCGCGACCATCAACAGACAGAAAACCAAGTTACTGCCTCTGAGATTCGAGTCGACTCCCAGACAGCTCGAGTCGACTCCAAGACAGCTTCACATCAAAAAGGCAGAAGACCAAGTTTCGCAAACTGAGAGCCGAGTCGACTCCAAGGAAGTTCGAGTCGACTCCAAGACTGGACGAGCCAAAAGACAGAGGATCGGGAGTTCGGGCTCTGAGATTCGAGTCGACTCCCAGGACAGTCGAGTCGACTCGAGAGGACAAAATTCAAAATTGGATCCACGGACTTCAGTGGATGAGCCGACTCCGAAATTGCCAAGTCAGCTCCAGAAGTTGGCGAGTCGACTCCAGGTTAAGACGAGTCGACTCCCAGTCGAGGCAAGCACATTAATTCAAATTTGGAACAGTGGCCGAGTCGTCTCCGGTAAAACACGAGCCGACTCCTGCAACAGGCGAGCCGACTCCTGATCGCGCGAGTCGACTCCGATCCCAACGGTAACATTGTCAGGAAATGCAGACTGTGTCCAACGGCTCTTTTTCTTGTCTCTAACGGCTATATTCTTGTTTCCACGCCATCTAAAGCTATAAAAATAAGAAGAGAGCTAGGGGAGAACTCATGGAAGTGGGAGAGATCATCTAGGAAAGAGATCTCAAAGAGATTACAAAGGAAATCTCCCATAAGCACAAAAGGGCCATCCAAAACGAAATAGAGAGAAGAAGAGCATCCAAGTGAATCCGAAAGCTTCCTCTCCATCCGTGTGCTGCCTCGGGGATCCTCTACTTCATGCCAAATCAGAGGAGGATCAAGTAAAGAAGAAGCCGAGCTCCTCCATCTTCAAAACTCGTTTGAGGGCTTCTCTTTACTCTATTTGTTTATATTGTCATATTTGCTTGTTTAAGAAGCTTTGTTTTGTTTTATACTTTGTTTTCAATATCTTGTAACTTGATTCAATCAAGGGATTGAATCAAGGGGTTAAGGTTTGTTGGTGAGCCAAAGAAAAACCAACGGTGTTAAGGTTTGTTGGTGAGCCAAAGGAAAAAACCAACGGTGTTAGGTTGTGGTTGGTGAGCCTTTGGGAAAACCAACTGGGTTGATTGTGAACCCGGTAAACAATCGTTGTAAGGTTGTGGTTGGTGAGCCTGTGGGGAAAACCAACTGGGTTTGATTGTGAACCCGGAAAAACAATCAGTTGGTTCTAGTCGGTGAGCCTGTGAAAACCGACCGAGTTCGTTGTTATCTCGCAAAACAACAAGTTGGGTTGTGAGCTTGTAAAACAACCGGCTGTAATCTGTAGGATTATAGTAAAATTTCCAAGAGGTCTTGGGGAGTGGATGTAGGTGCTGGGGTGCACCGAACCACTATATGTTTGTTGTGTTTGTAATGATTCTTGTCATTGTCTAACTTACTCACTTACTTACTTAGATAAATTGCTTGCTTAACTTTTATCCGCGCATCCTTTAGTTGCAAGCATATTCAATCTAGTCACATTCTATACATCAAACTGTTGCTAAGTTTAAATTTCACTGTGCATCTATATAACTTAGCATAATTAATTGAAAAGTTTTAGAAGTAGTCTAAAAGTTTAAAAAGACCCAATTCACCCCCCCTCTTGGGTTGTATCTACTGGGCAACAGACCCTATTGGATATGGTCAGGTCCATGATGAGCTTCACTGATTTACCCTTGTTTCTTTAGAGAGATACCCTATTTTCAGCTATTTACTTATTGAATAGAGTTTTCTCTAAATCTGTTCCTACCATACCGTATGAGATATGACATGGTAAGAAGCCAAGTCTTAGTTATCTCAAGATTTGGGGATGTCCGGCCCACATCAAGCGACAACAGGCGGACAAGTTAGAGGATAAGATAATTAATACTCGTTTTATTGGATATCCTAAAGAGTCATTAGGATACGATTTTTCCGTCCCAATGGATCACAAAGTGTTTGTGAGCCGACATGCAATCTACATTGAAAAATAGTTTATCCTTGATAGAGGCAGTGGGAGAAAAATTGAGCTCGAAGAGAAAGTCTCTGAAGAGCAACGAGTCATTGTGCCTATAGAACCTATTCGTAGTGAGCCAGTACATGTTGTATCTCCTCCACCTCGTAAGTTTAGTAGGATCTTCCATCCTCCTGAAAGGTACTTAGGTATGCTTATAGAGGATGAAGAGGAAGTGTTCCATGGGAGATAGGGATCAAGGTAAGGATCCCAATACCTACAACGAGGCGATGTTAGACATCGATTCTGAGCAATGGTTGGAAGCAATGAAGTCAGAGATGGACTCCATGCATTCCAACCAAGTCTGGACCTTACACTACAGGAAAAAAGACTTTAGCCGACGCTTTCGTTGAGCTTTGGCGACGCTAATTAGCGTCGGCTAAAACACCCCCGACGAATCGCCAAGCGTTGGCAAAGCGTCGCATATACGAGAGTGGCAAAAGTTTTTGCCGACGCTTTACTCAAGCGTCGGCAAAAAACATGGATTTACCGACGCTTATAAAGCGTCGGCAAAAACATGCCAGAAACATGGCTTTACCGCAAAAAAGCGTTTTCCCCGACGCTTTTTTGCGTCGGTAAATCCATGTTTTTTCCGACGCTTTAAAGCGTCGTCGGAATTACCTTTCCCCGACGCTTTTAAGCGTCGGCAATTGCTCAATTGCCGATGCTTTTGAAGCGTCGGCACAAGCGTGCCGGTGGTGCCCCGACCTTTTTTACCGATGCTTAAAAGCGTCGGGAATTGTCTTTTTTTTAAAAAAAATAAAACAATAATCCGTATTGTAAAATACAAATTACAAAACATATATTATAACAATATGAACCTGTATTACATTGAGACATTGACACAAATACTCAGATCATTCAAAATATGAATATTGATATATCTGATTAAAACTCCATGTTTTTGACTCATGTATCAGAAAAGCTGCCATACAAATTACAATGTACTCTAAAAAAGCAAATTACAATGTACTCTGAAAAAGCAAATTACAATGTACTCTGAAAAAGCAGAAACATATACATATCAAACTCATAAAAGATAATCTAGAATGCATCAGAGACGGGATTCAGCTCCATCATCATCTCTACTAGCGTTTGAAGTATCAGGAATCTACAAAAAAAATAAAAAAAAACTTTAGAAGTTAAGAATAATGTGATACATTAACTCATATATCATAATTGATAATATGTAAAATATTAAAATACATATAGTTATTTACCTGAGAAGGGAGAAACCGTTGTAACATGGAAGAAATATTCGTAAGCTGAGACTGCAAATTTGCTTGGTTTTGCTTCAACTCATCAATAGTTGCTTGAAGCCGACGAACCTCTGCAGTGTTACTAGATTCTCTGGCATTTCTTGTATATGTGCCCACTGAAGACAACTGAGTGGGGGTAACTCCAACGCCGTAACCCCTCACTCGACCATAACGCTCTGGGCCCATCAATTCAGCGAGCACTTCAGCTTCAATATTATGGGTCGCGTCGGATGATGATGACCCCCCGACGCGCTCCGAAATAAGATTTGTTGCCCTATCCTATATCTCTCCAAAAAAAAATCAAATTAATGTATGCGAATAATAGAACCAAAAAAAAATACAGCACAAGTCAAAGATGAATACATACAACTATATCTCTTGACTCCTCTCGGACAAAGCTGCCATCTCGGTGGGTGTGAGTCATCCTATAAAACTCCACCCTACCAGGCTCCCTCCCATTATCATCCACCTACAACAAAAAGTATATTTCAAGAGTATACATGCTATATGATAGAATAATTTAAAATAAATTTAAATTATTTCAAGAAAGCTTACGAATTCAACTCTACGCCTCGCATAACTCATGGAGCCTGAAGTGTGAGGAACAGTCTGTGATGCTCGAGCAGCTCTACCAATATTGGAATATGTCTTCTCCGAAAAACAATAAAAAATGTAATGCATAGTATAAATTTTTAATCTATAATAATAGTAAATACAATCTAAGGTATTGAAAAAAATATACACAACCTGAGCTCTCTCGGAAAACCAGTAGTGGACAAGCTCCCTCCACTGATGAGAGATTACATCTGGAGGACAAACACGGGCCACCTCCTCTTCAGTCATGCCCTCGTGCTTCCAATCCGCCTTTAGCTTCGCCTTATATTCTTTCCATTTGCGGTTGACGGACTTCAGCACCCAATCATGGCTATTTGCAGGCAGGATTTCTGTCTACAACATATCATCTTCTACAATAGGATTTCTGAGTAAGCCCCTCATATCATCTTCTACAACAGGATTTCTGTCTGTGTTACTAGATCCAATACTAGCAGTGTGTTCTATAACTAAGGGTTGGTTAGATGAAGACGACAATTTAGACTCTCCATGAAATATCCATTCTGTATAACCCTTCAGAAAACCATTCCATACCAAATGTTCTTCAACAATTTGTGGAGCGATAGCATAACAATTTACACATTTTTGACATGGACAAAAAATATTCCCATTCATTTCAGATTTCTCAAAAGCAAATTTAACGAAATTCTGAACTCCATTCAAATATTCGGCACTGGATCTCGACTTATTTATCCAACTTTTGTCCATTCTATTAAAATACTGATTGAACTGCAAGTAATATAAAACAATAATAAACGAAATTAGGGTATGAATCACCAATACGAAATCATGGTACAAAAAGATCTTCTAGAGCATTCCTTATTTGAAGTTATGGAAACTGTGTTTCATGCTATCTTCTAGGGACTATTTTTAGGATTTAAGCCATGTTTCTGTATTGTTATAACTAACAACAAAGATAACTTAATTGTAAGATATCATCCCATATATGTTCAGTGATTGGAGACTTCAGTTAGTTATGAAGTATAATTGGGTGCATCATGCTATCAATGTGGACCAATGTGTGAAGCTGACAGCAAAACAGGCAGGTATATATGATCTCAGAGTTTCCAGCCATATACTTAGGTGTTCACCAGAGTCAAATTGTTCAGAGGTTAAATCATAGATAGAATCAAATTGTTCTAGGCTTTTTTGTTTCAGTTAGTCGGCAGTCACAGTGATAAAGGCATCAATTGTATTGCAAGGTGAACAGTATAAGCTTAGATTCCAACTCTAGAATAATTTGAAAGAACCTGTCACTGCATTACTACCCAACACGTATTGAAAAGTTGATTCTTTTTTTCTTCTCTCTCACTTTGAAAAAAAATGGGATGGAAGTATGGCAATGGTAAGGTAGAATACATACAGCTGGAAATTATAATGAAAAAATGCATCCTATTCATACTTGATATAAAAACATGCTAACATGACGTTTGGCATAATTCCTTTAGCAGCACGAATGGATATGATTGTTTTGGAAGCATTTTTGCCATAATAACTTAAGGGGAAAAAAAGAACTAGCCATATGGGGACGTGAGCAGGCACCACCATGTATTCCACCCTAATGGATTGAAGGAATAAAATATAAATCAACAAAAATTTAGAGATAGTGCCATATAAGGAATAGACGTTCCCCTGAAAGAGATGCTAGCCGGTTTGATTATGTGATGACAGGATTCTAATGCATGTTAATTTTTCATATCTTGTTAACTGGAAAGAGCAATTTATCAATGAATAACAAGTCAACCTTTTCCACAGAATCTTCAAAATGAAAGATTCGTACTCAAACAAGGGAAGTATAGTTTTTACCTGATCAGATCCTGGACTAATTGTAGTCAACAATTGATCAGACCAAAATACAAACTCCTAAAAAAGTTGTCCCCATCGAAGAAAATCTTATAAAATTTTAAACAGTCAAAACAACGTCAAACAATATCAAAACATCCAGACACGCCGGAGTCAATTATTTCTTGTCGATTCTGCAAAGAACGCAGAAAAGAATCATCTGGCAGCAGTGAATGATAAGCTATCTTCGTCACCGTGCTCTGAAATTCTAGTCCTCATAAGCAAACCAGAGATTTAACCGTACATATCTAATGTGAACCCGGCTATACCCCAAGCAAACACCCAGAAAAAGCATAACCACATAGAGAGAAGCCCCAAGCGAGAGGGGGGATATTAAGAAATTCGAAAATATTGAAGGAGATCTAACTGACCAATTTATATCGACGGAGAGTATGAGGATCACTTACCTCAGACGACGGCGATGTCGACGGCGGCGGAGTAGCTACGGCTCGCTCGGGATGGAGGTGAGATGTCGGCGCTAGGGCATCGACCGGCAGAGGATGAGGAGACGGGGCCGGGCGAGAGTTAAAAACAAGAAGAAAACAAAGAGGAGGAGGAGGAGGAGGAGGAGGAGGAGAAGGAAGAGAAGGAGGAGTAGGAGGCTTACCAAAGACGACGGCAAGTTCGACGGCGGCGGAGTAGCGGAGTCTTCGATCGCCGATCGGGGCTAGGGATGGAGGTGAGATTAGGGCTCAGAAGGAGAGGGGGCCGATCGAGCTAGGGATTACCTCAGAAGGAGAGGTCGACGGCAGCGGGGGTGTCGGCGCGCTCGCAGATAGGAAATGAGGAGAGGGGCTAGGGCTCGCAGATGGGAAATGAGGAGAGGGGGCTGATCGAGCGAGGTGTGGGGTTTTAAGTTTTCTAACGACGCTTATAAGCGTCGTTGTTTCTTGAACTTATAACGACGCTTCAGAGTGTCATTGCAGATAGGAAATCAGGAGAGGGGGGCCGATCGAGCGAGGTGCTGGGGTTTTAAAGTTTATAACGACGCTTATAAGCGTCGTTGTTTCTTAAACTTATAACGACGCTTTATAGCGTCGTTGTTTCTTTCGCTTTTCCAACGCTAACCCAAAGCGTCGGGAAAGGTTGGCTGTGAGCCAACCTTTACCGACGCTTTCCCCTAGCGTCGGGAAAAGTTAGTCGGGAAAACCAACATTTGTTGTAGTGTTAGTAGATCCACCAGAAGGTATAGTACCTATTGGTTGTAATTAGATTTACAAAAGGACAAAAAGGTTTGAATGGCTAGGTAGAGACCTATAAGGCAAGGCTAGTAGCAAAAGGTTATAATCGATACGAAGGCATTGATTATCAGGATACCTTTTCACCTGTAGCCATGCTGAAGTCTATTCAAATATTGCTCGCTGTTGCAGCATATCATGATATTGTGATGGTGATCACAAGGTCTGTAAACTGCAAATATCCATCTATGGACTAAAGCAAGCATCTCAGAGTTGGAAAACTCATTTCAACGATGTAATCAAATCGTTTGATTTCATCAAGAACGAAGAGAAACCATGTGTTTATAAGAAGGTTAGTGGGAGGGCTATTGTATTTCTCGTATTGTACGCGGATGATATCCTTCTTGTTGGGAATGATATTCCCATGCTAACTAAAGTCAAGGTATGGTTGTCTAAGAAATTATCTATGAAAGACCTTGGAAAAGTATCATATATTTTGGAAATTAAGGTCTATAAAGATATATCTAAGAGGATGCTTGTCCTATCACAGAATATGTACATAGAGGGAGTGCTGAAGAGGTTCGGCATGGAAACCTCTGAAAGGAGATTATTACTCCTTTGGCATGGGATAAATCACTCTAAGAAGATGTGCCCCAACACATCTGAAGAGATTTAGCGGATGAGCAAGATCCCTTATGCTTTGGCTATAGGGAGCCTCATGTATGCCATGCTATGTACATGACCTGATATAGCACATGCTGTGAGTGTCACGAGCATATATCAGTCAAATCCAGGCAACGAGCACTGGATAGCTGTGAAGAACAGTCGTAGGTACTTGAGAAGAACTAAGGACATGTTCTTGGTCTTTAGGAGAAGATCAGAGTTAAAGGTAGAAGGATACACACATTTGATGATAGAAAGTCTACATTAGAATATGTGCAATGGTGTTCTGTAATTTGGAAGAGTTTCAAACAATCGATCATTACAGATTCTACCTTAAAAACTAAATGTATCGCCACCTCTAAGGGTGCAGTGGAAACCTTCTGGATTAAGAAGTTTATTGCAGAATTAGGTGTAATGTCATCCGATGCTATAACACTATACTGCGATAACAATGGCACCATAGCACTAGCTAAGGAGCCAAGGTCTCACCAGAAGTCTAAGCACATAGAGCGGTAGTTTAACCTGATATGCGACTATCTCGAAAAGAAATAAGTAGAGGCATAGAGAGTAGACTCCACAGTCAACGTGGTAGACCCATTCACTAAGAAGCTAAGTCAGCAGAAAATTGAAGCACATCTTGAGAAGATGGGGCTTAAATTTATGGCTGATTGGCTTTAGTGCAAGTGGGAGATTGTTAGAAATATGCCCTAGAAGCCAATTTGGCTGACGCATTATTTTGTTTTGGGACATAAATTTGTACTTGACCTAATAATGAATTTATTAGGATGGGCATTCTTTTCATTCATGTTCTTATACGTCCATGAATCGTCCAAGGAATTAATAAGATGATGACGCATATTCTCAAGAGTTGAAAATTTGAGGCATGTGTCATTGGTGATTAATTCCTGAATTGCTCCTGATCGATGGATCCATCACGAGGGACGGTGATCGATCCGGTGAGATTAGTGCACAGATCACTTAGTCAGATGGATGAGTCTTGAGTCCACAGTGTAGGGACACTGGAGTGATTGTGTAAGTGCTTGATAGAGAACAAGGGTACTGAGCGTGACCAAAGCAAGTAGTCACTTGGATGTCTATCCACTCGTCAGTGACTTACTTGATGCTGCAGTTGTATGACTGGTCCTTTGACCTGCAATGCCTCGGCTATTCACAGTGAGGTTGCTGTAGTTTGACGAGCACATAAACATGGGCCCTATCCATTTGGGTCCTTGTGGTGCAGATTGGCTGCAGTAGGTTCATTGCAGGAGTAGGGGGTGCATCTAGATGGAATCTATCGACCTTGATAGATTAGGAGAGATCCTATGTGATTTATGAGACTGAGTTCGTAAATCCTTGGCCAAGGTAGTTTTTGGAAAAAAGAGTTTTCCAATCTCGAACTGGAGTCGAATAAATTTTACATATGACAGATGATGGGGTTTGACGAGTTATCCATGACCTCCATCCTGTTGGGATCCACGATAGAGGGACTGTATCATACGCTAACTGCACCTAGAGGTTCATCTATTCTACTCTGCTGGGTTGCCACTACATGCTGCTAGGTGTCACTGGTGGATTGTGAGACTCAGAGGCATTCACTTGATGATCAGTGAACCCGAATGAGAAGAGTTGGAATTGTTCCAACCCATTGAAAGGATTTCAATGATATTGTGATAGGGATCACAACATATCTCACTACCAGACAGAATAGAACCTATGGGGTCACACACAATAGAGGATCTGATCGATCTAATGGTTGGATTGTGATTTGGAATCACAATAGTTTGTAATTGTCAATTTGATTGATAATTAGTTTAACCCACTAAGAGTTAGTGAGTTGAAGAAGGAATTAATTGTAATTGGATTGCAATTTGATTGAATCAATTGGACTTAATTAATTGGGCTCGATCTTATATGATAAGGTTCAAGAGTCCTACTTGGAGTAGGACACCTAGAGTTCTAATTAGATTAGGACTTCAAATTATTAGAGTCCTACTTGGAGTAGGATTGCTAAAGTTCTAATTGGATTAGGACTAAAATTATAAAAGTCCTAATTGGATTAGGACTAAAATTATATGAGTCCTAATTGGATTAGGATTCCTAGAGTCCTAATTAATTTTGGTCCAATAGATAAAGATGACTCCTAATTAGATTAGGATTCATGTGAATCAAATAGGGAGACTAATTGGGTTCTACTTAGATTAGGATTCAATGAACCAAGGGCCACCTAAATCCTAATTTGATTAGGATTAGAAGGAAGGGGCAAGAGCCCCTCCCTTCCTCGGATGCTCCCGGGATCCGCATCCCGGATGACCGGGATGCGCGACCCGGATGGACGGGACTCGCGTCCCGGATGCCCGGGACGCGAGACCCGTTTTGGCCAAACATTGGTGCGGCTCCTCCTAACTTCTAGGAGGAGTCCACACCTAGGGCTTCAAAGAAAAAGAATAAAAAAGGGGGCAGCCCCCTTTGGGATAATTCTTGGTGGTTCTTTTTAGGCGAGCGGCCTCCATCTCTCCCTCTCTTCCTTCTTCCATCCGCAAGGTAAAAGAGGAGCAGCAAGGATGTTTGATTCTTCCTCCTCTTCATCAGATGCATGGAAGAAAACAAAGAGAGAAAGGTGTTTCTCTCTTCCTCCTTCTTCTTCCATGGTAAAGAAAAGAAAAGAAAGCGTTTCTTCCTTCTCCTTCTTTCTCCTCTTGGAAATAATCAAGAGTTGATTGCTTAGAGAAGTTCCAACCATCAAAAGGGATCTTTGCAAGGGAGCTAGCACTCCGGTGAGATCGCAACCTCGATCAATCCAGATCTTCGTGTGGATACCCGTAGAGGCCGGACACTTGTGCGGCTTCAAGCGAACCTGATTTCCACGATCATCAAATAGCGGTGAAGATCTACCCGCTCAAAGGTAAAGATTTGATCTTTATAATTTTAATTGTAGATCTGAAAATTAATCAAGTAATTAATTTTAATCCTTTCCTTCAGATTTCATGATCTTCTGAGTTAGAGAACTCAGAATTTTTTTGAAATCTACGTTCCTCTGGACGTTCATGAGATGAACGACCCCGCGCGCGTCTTTCCGCTGCGATCGTCGCAACGCGTGTGAGGGTAAACCGACACACTTGACTTGGGCTGGACATCCCCAAATCTTGAGATGACCAAGACTTGGTTTCTTACCATGCCAAATCTCATACGGTGTGGTAGGAACGGATTTAGAGGAAACTCTATTTAGTAGATAAATTGCGATAAGTAAGGCATCTACCCAAAGAAACATAGGTAAATCAGTGAAGCTCATCATGGATCGGACCATATCTAATAGAGTCCGATTTCTCCTCTCTGACACCTCGTTGAGTTGAGGTGTACCCGGAGGAGTCCATTGTGAGACTATGCCATTCTCTTTGAGATAGTTCCGGAATTTTTTACTAAGGTATTCTCCTCCTCGATTTGATCGAAGAGCCTTAAGGAATTTTTCAGTTTGTTTTTCTACTTCATTTTTGAACTCTTTGAACTTTTCAAAAGATTCAGATTTGTATCTCATAAGATACACATACCCATTGATAAGTGCTTAATAATTCATAATTTAGTTATCTTTCTATAGCACTTATCAATGTTCTTAAACAAATAAATATATATTTTACCAGAAAATTGAATAATCATTGAAATAAATTTGAAATATGTTTTTTTTTTCTTTTCCTTTTTCTTGGTTACGATCTTTCATGAAAACTACAGAAAAACATATAAGGAGGAGATTGTGCTGATTCGGTTTGGTAATCTGATGAAGTTGTAATCAAGCTGAGGTTATAATTAAATAGGTTTTGGTCCTGACTCGATCAAAAGTTATAATTAAATTTGCTAAGGAAAATGTTTGATTAACCCTTTTTATTAAGTCATGGTCTTGTTTTCAGTCTTGACTGGTCGAGTTCGATCTGAAGCAGTTTAGCAATAATTAAATTTGAAGGACAGGGCTCGAGAACAAGTCCAAGCAAATAAACGATCATGACCCACCACAAATCCAAAGCCAATTTCCAACCAATTCGTTACCTGCCTTCATATAAAATTTATAAATTTAAAACAAAATAATAATAATAATAACTAAATATTCACGATTCACTGTTCATATGAACAGTGTCCCGTTAAAACACTGTTCATATGAACAGTGTTAAAAAAATGCCGAAAACACTGTTCGTATGAACAGTGTCCGCGAAAACACTGTTCACATGAACAGTGTCCGTAAAAAAACTGTTCATGTGAACAGTGTTAGAGAAAAAAATAAAATAATAAATAATACATAATAAATAAATAAATAAAAATAAAAAAATAAAAAAGACTCAGCCACTGTTCATCTTCTTCCTCTCCCGATGAACATCTCACGCGCAGCCCACCGTCCGCGGCGTCCTCCCGACGATCCCGTGACCAAATTCCCCGGCAACGACGCCAAAAATTGATCGGTCCTTTCAATTTCAAAAATAAACCACGCAATAGCACGTATCCTGTAGGATAGTAATTATGGGTGTCGGTCCACGGGGATTGCTAGCATAGTTATTTTTCCTATCATTAAAAAAAATTACAAAAAAAAAACTTTTTTAAAAATATATATATATATATCTAAAATAAAAATATTTTCTATTGTTGTTACTTTTCTTGTTTTTTTTCTCTCTCTTACTAATTTTTAATTTTTCTTTTTATATTATTTGATCAGGAATCGAGCAAAAAAATCTGGGATGATCAAAAAGAGAACTGCTGGAAAAGGAATGCTATAAAGGTTTGCCTACAAAAAATTTTAAATTGCTGGAAAAATTTCCTTTGGTAACATCTAAACCTTTCTTATTTAAATTAATTATTAGCTTGAAATTTTGTGGTGATTGTTTGATTTTAATTTCAGCAAAAGTGTGAATGCATGCTTGATACACATACACAAATTAATCCGCACATAGTAAGGGCAATACCCCAATAAGATAAGAGCCGGATTTCATCACCGGACTCTTGCCCAACTTAGGTGAACTCAATCTCACATAGTGTCACATTAATTAAAATCAATTAGACGTTGGCTCCTAGGAACATTCGAGCTTAATAGGATGAAGATCACCGAAAGTTGCACCAATTTCGCTCTGTGGCTTAGTTGATGTATAGGCAAGCTTTGTCCCTATAAGGGAGAGTTCATCTGTTCGAGGCAAGTGGGTTTTAAGTGGGACCTTTGCGAACGCATTGTGACCCCTCCACTTACCTGGGAGCTTACCTGGTCAACTCAGTTCAATAGACCAGATTGGAGGCTTAGGTGCCCTCTTCAAACCAGTTAGGAGCTGTCTAGTGATCTTAGGGCAAATACAAGGATTGATGTATTTTGTTTTTCTTTTATTGCATGCTTGACTGATCAAGTACTAGTGTATGCAAGGGAGTCGTTCTAGAGTACGTGACCTATTACCTTTTGACCCTGAAATAGAACGGACCCTTAGGAACATTCGAGCTAAGATCAAAACATTAGGATCATCCCCACCTCTTAAGATGGCTGAAGAACAACCCAAACTCCTAAGGGAGTACTTTACTCCCACCATTTACACTTTCCCATCTTGCATTCGATTACCTGAAGTAGCAGCTGTACAATATGAAATAAAATCTAGTGTGATCCAAATGCTCCCATCTTTTTATGGGCTCACCAATGAAGACCCATATAAACACCTAGATGAATTCCTTGAGATTTGCACCACTGTCAAGATTCAGAACTTTACTGATGATGCTCTAAAACTTAGATTATTCCCCTTCTCCCTTAAAGATAGAGCCAAACAATGGCTAAATTCTTTAGAAGCCAATTCGATTCATTCCTGGGGTCAAATGCAACAAGAATTCCTTAAAAAATACTTTCCCATAGGAAGAACGAACCAGTTTAGACGTGCCATCACGAGCTTCTCCCAAACTGAGGGAGAAGAATTTCATGAAACTTGGGAGAGATTTCGGGACCTAATCCGTAAATGCCCTCATCATCAAATACCTAAGTGGCAGCTAGTGCAATGTTTCTATGACGGATTGACTGAACGAAACCGTCAGATGATCGATGCTGCATGCGGGGGGACATTCATGCTTCAAAATGAGCATGAAGCATGGCAATTATTTGAAAATCTTAATGAAAACTCCCTCCACCATGCTTCCTGTTCTCGTCAAGCACTCCTGAGTTCTCAAAGAAAAGGGACCATTTGTGAAATAAGTCATTCTATTGACCTGTCTAGCAAGGTAGATGCATTGTCCCATAAGATTGATCAACTGATGATAGGTGGGTATTACATGAACTCTTCTCAAGCACAAGTGTGCACTATCTGTTCTAGCCCATCCCACCATATTCATGAGTGCCCTTCAGCACCCCAATTTCCCGAACTCGTGCAAGAACACATCAATGTTGCTCAAACACAGCCTAGACCGGGTAATGACCCATTTTTCAATACATATAACCCGGGATGGCGAAATCATCCAAACTTTTCTTGGAAACAGCAAGCTTCGAACATAGCCCAACCCTATTCCCAAAATTTTCAAAATCTTCAGAATTTTCAAACCCAACAAAATATTCATCTCTACCGTCCCTCGACTCAATTTCAACACACTCCTCCTCCACCCCAAAGAAACACAGCCTTTGAGGAGAAAGTGTTGAATGCCCTTCAAGATTTGGAAACCATTACACAATTGGTGCACTCTCACACGCAATCCATCGTCAAGCTAGAATCCCAAATGGGGCAACTAGCTAATGCACTGAACAAGCGAGAGAAAGGAAAGCTTCCAAGCCAACCACTAAGTAATCCTAGGGGACAATACATGGCTCAAGAAAATCAATTAAATGCAATTCATCACGAACAAGCCAATGCTTTGACTACCCTTAGGAGTGGACGTGTAGTAGACAATAAGATTGGAAAGGACAACAATAAGGAAGGTGAAGAAGAGGATAAAAATGTGTCAAATGAAAATCTAAAACCTTCTCCTTCTTCTTCAGCTAGTCCACCTTCTGCCAAAACTCATATCCCAAAGGCCCCATTTTCTGAAGCTCTTAATTCACCCTCTCCCTTTGGCAAAAAAGGAACTTCACTAGTGGAGATGATGGAGGTTTTCAAACAAGTGAAGATCAACCTTCCACTTCTTGATGCTATTAGACAAGTTCCCTCTTATGCCAAATTTCTTAAAGACCTGTGCACCCAAAAGCGAAAATCTAGGACACATGTGCCTAGAAAGGTTTTCCTAACTGAGCAAGTGAGTTCTATTCTCCAACACAACACCCCTCCGAAATTCAAAGATCCTGGTGCTCCCACCATCTCCTGTGTCTTAGGAAATAATTTCATTGATCGAGCACTCTTAGATCTAGGGGCAAGTGTCAACCTCTTACCTTATTCAGTTTATGAGAAACTTGGGTTAGGAGAATTAAAACCAACCTCGGTATCCCTTCAATTGGCTGATCGATCTGTAAAAACACCACGTGGGATAATTGAAGATGTTCTTATCAAGGTAGACAAATTCTATTTTCCAGTAGATTTCATCGTCCTTGATATGGAACATGAGCCTAATCCTAAGAAACAAATCCCAGTGATCCTTGGGCGCCCCTTTTTAGCAACAGCCAATGCATGCATAAATTGTAGAACGGGGATAATGAACATATCATTTGGGAACATGAAAGTAAAATTAAATGTGTTCAATATGGCCGACCAACCTGCGAGGGAAGTTGAGTGTTTTATGGTAGACAAAATAGATGACCTCATAAAAGAAGATGCAAAAACTACCTCACTGTGTCTGGCTGAAGACAATAAACTTAGCGCTTGTTGGGAGGCAACCCAATTCTCTTAGATTTTTTTTAACATTGAGGACAATGTTAGGTTTAGGTTTGGGGGTATTCTTTTTGATTTTCATCCAAAAAAAAACAAAAAAAAAATTAGAAAAAAATGTTTACCAAAAAGACTGGCACATCTTATGTATGCTCGATGTAGAGGGTGATTGATCTCACAATCACTTGTGTGGAGACACTAATACAAAGATGTGGGTGCTCATTAGAAGAATGAGTTTACTAAATTGACCTACAAAGAGAAATCTCATGAAGTCTTACTTACATATCAAAAGATGATTCTCTTAGTGGGAGTTGTGCAACTGATCCTATGACCTGAGATCACCATGATATCTTGTGCACATGAATCCATATTTTGGTTTACACTCATTCATGACAATAAGTTGTGTACGAGATCTTCTGGATATGGTGAATTGTGCATGAAGATTATGAGTAGGTCAACAAGAAATTAATCACTTTTAGTAAGAGAAGATAGCATCCTATTTATTCTAATCATCTGATAATTCAGGAAGCCTTTGATCAAAGCAGAATGAAAATTAGAAAGAGTTTCTAATATTTCATTATTTAAATTATCATTAAAAGATTGAGAAAGATATGAATATAAAATTAAGTTTGATATATATTTATACTCATATACATATTCGGGATGCAGTTTGATTAAAGGATTGAATTGCATGGTAACTTGCCACTGAAGGGTATTTTTGGTATTTCTACCAAATTCCATATTTTTCGGGTAGACATGACACGTTGCTAGACGTCAATCTTGTCTTATAGGTTTGATCGAATTAAAGAGTTTAATTCGATCACCAATTAGAAAGGATTCTAATTGTTAAGTTCGGGTTCGCGCAGTTTGGACTTAAATCGATTAGAAGAGTTCTAATCAAGTTGGGTCAACTCCACTCACACCTTTTGCTGGCTAAGTATGGAACCCAATGGGTCACACACAAGAAAACTTATCAAGGGTCTAATTGGATTAGATCATGTTTGCAAGATAAACATCCTAGCAGGTATTGCAAACCCTTAGCTCCAGATTCGAATTGGATTCGAATTGGATTCGAATTTGATTCTTAATTGATCTAATTTGATTAGGTCATGTTCTAATATGGGTTAGCCAAGAGTTGGCACCTAATTGGCTTGGTTTGAGTCTAATTGGATTAGATTTGATAAATCATTCAATCTAGACCGTTCCAATTGGAATGGGTTAGAGAATGGCTATCATAATTGACCATTGGATCTTAATCCCACCATTGGATGAAGACATAATGGGTCAAGTAAATGGCGCCTTGCATTGGAGCCCTTGGATCATCATCATGAAAGATCAAGAGATGAGGCATGATGGACACGTGATTGGCATGTGATGTTGACTTAGTCAAAATATGGCACCACATGAAAGGGCATATCATTTGATACACCTCCTCACTTGATCTGTGCCTCCTCTTACTTGATATGGCCCTTAAGATGATACCCTTTCATGAAAGGATGTGTGGATGGGATGCATCCCTTCGAGATGCATCCCTACGCCTATTATAAATAGGCTAGCGCTCCATGGGTTTCATCATTCCAACTCCACCGCATTCTCTCTCCCTTATCCCTTCTTTCTTACAAGGTTTTGTCTCTTTCTAGCATTGCTTCTAGGGTGTCCTAATCCAAGACAAGGTGGTCTTCTTTAGGACAAAAGGATTAGAAGTGATTTTAGAAGGTGAAAGAAAAATAGAAAGGAAGGAAAGCAAGCCATTAGAGTTCTTTAGAAGAATTCTGCATTAAGGATCAAAGTCTTTGGAGCTTAAGACTTGAATTAAGTTTTCGTGTGGATCAACGTTGGAGGGTGAACATTTGGGCACCTAGTGTAAATTCTGCACATTGGATTAGCGTTAGAGGTATTCTTCTATTTCTGTATTTATATTATATTATTTGATTGCTTCTATTAAGGTAAACTAGGCTTATAAGGGTTTAATGTTAAGGGACTTTATTAAGAAATTTTTAAAATCCCTAGCTTCCGCTGCGTATTATAACATGCTAAAACCCTTCAAGTGTCGCTCTATATGCTTGGACTTCTGATGAGACCTTGGCTCCTTAGCAAGAGCTATGGCGCCATTATTATCGCAGTAGAGTGTTATGGCATCTGATGACATTACATCCAATTCCGCAATGAATTTCTTGAACCAGAAGCCTTCCTTAGCAGCTTCAGCGGCGGCGTTATATTCAGCTTCCATAGTAGAATCAGCAATGATCGGTTGTTTAGAACTTTTCTAATTTACCGTACCACCATTGCACAAGAACACATATCCAGATATAGACTTTTTTATCATCGATATCAATCATGAAGTCTGAATCTGTGTACCCTTCTACCATTAACTCTGATGCTTCTCCAAAGATCAAGAACAAATCTTTAGTTCTTCTTAAGTACTTAAGAATATTCTTCACAGCTGTCCAATGCTCTTAAACTAGATTCGACTGATATCTGCTAGTGACACTCACAGCAAGGGCTATATCAGGTCGTGTACATAGCATGGCATACATGAGGCTCCCTATTGCCGATGCATAAGGGATCTTGCTCATACGTTGAATCTCTTCAGATGTGTTGGGGCACATCTTCTTGCAGAGATGAATTCCATGCCTAAGGGGTAAGAAACCCCTTTTGGAGTTTTCCATGCTGAACATTTTCAGCACTTCCTCTATATACATGTTCTGTGATAGGCAAGCATCCTTTTAGATCTATCTCTATAGATCTTTATCCCCAAAATATATGATGCTTCCCCAAGATCTTTCATGGAGAACTCTTTTGATAACCAGACCTTGACAGAGGTTAGCATGGGAATATCATTCCCTATCAAGAGAATGTCGTCCGCGTACAATACGAGAAATACGACAGCACTCCCACTAACCTTCTTGTAAACACACGGTTTCTCTTCGTTCTTGATGAAATCAAACGTTTTGATTGCATCATTGAAACGAGTATTCCAACTCCGAGATGCTTGCTTTAGTCCATAAATGGACCTTTGCAACTTGCAGATCTTGCGATTTCCATCACTGGAAGTGAAACCCAAAGGCTGGTCCATATAGATATCTTCATCAAGATATCCATTTAGGAAAGCAGTTTTCACATCCATTTTCCAAATTTCATAATTATGAAATGCTGCAATGGCAAGCAATATTTGGATGGATTTCAGCATGGCTACAGGTGAAAAGATCTCCTGATAGTCAATGCCTTCGCGTTGACTATACCCTTTCGCTACTAGCCTTGCCTTATAGGTCTCTACCTTTCCATCCGAACTTATCTTTCTTTTGTAGATCCATTTGCATCCAATAGGTACAATATCTTTTGGTAGATCCACTAAAGTCCAGACTTGGTTGGAATGCATGGAGTCTAATTCTGACTTCATAGCTTCCAGCCATTTCTCGGAATCGATATCTGGTATCGCCCCGTCGTAGGTTTTGGGATCATGTATGTGTTCCCTATCTCCCATGAGGAACATTTTCTTAGAATCCTCTTCAAGCATACCTAAGTATCTATCAAGAAGATGGGAGACCCTACTAGATCTGCGAGGTGGAGGAATAATGTGTACTGGCTCTGTATGAATAGATTCTATAGAATCCATGACTCGTTGCTTTGCAGAGACTTTCTCTTCAAGCTCAATTTTTCTTCCATTGCCTCTATCAAGGATAAACTGTTTTTCCAAGAAGATGGCATGTCGGCTCACAAACACATTGTGATCCTCTAAGACGTAAAAATTATATCCTAATGACTTTTTAGGATATCCTATGAAACGAGCACTTATGGTCATAGCCTCTAGTTTGTCCGCCTGTAGTCACTTGACGTGGGCTGGACATCCCCAAATCTTGAGATGACCAAGACTTGGTTTCTTACCATGCCAAATCTCATACGGTGTGGTAGGAACGGATTTAGAGGAAACTCTATTTAGTAGATAAATTGCGATAAGTAAGGCATCTCCCCAAAGAAACATAGGTAAATCAGTGAAGCTCATCATGGATCAGACCATATCTAATAGAGTCCGATTTCTCCACTCTGACACCCCGTTGAGTTGAGGTGTACCCGGAGGAGTCCATTGTGAGACTATGCCATTCTCTTTGAGATAGTTCCGGAATTTTTTACTAAGGTATTCTCCTCCTTGATTTGATCGAAGAGCCTTAAGGGGTTTTTCAGTTTGTTTTTCTACTTCATTTCTGAACTCTTTGAACTTTTCAAAAGATTCAGATTTGTGTCTCATAAGATACACATACCCATTGATAAGTGCTTAATAATTCATAATTTAGTTATCTTTCTATAGCACTTATCAATGTTCTTAAACAAATAAATACATATTTTACCAGAAAATTAAATAATCATTGAAATAAATTTGAAATATGTTTTTTTTTTCTTTTCCTTTTTCTTGGTTACGATCTTTCATGAAAACTACAGAAAAACATATAAGGAGGAGATTGTGCTGATTCGGTTTGGTAATCTGATGAAGTTGTAATCAAGCTGAGGTTATAATTAAATAGGTTTTGGTCCTGACTCGATCAAAAGTTATAATTAAATTTGCTAAGGAAAACGTTTGATTAATCCTTTTTATTAAGTCATGGTCTTGTTTTTAGTCTTGACTGGTCGAGTTCGATCTGAAGCAGTTTAGCAATAATTAAATTTGAAGGACAGGGCTCGAGAACAAGTCCAAGAAAATAAACGATCATGACCCACCGCAAATCCAAAGCCAATTTTCAACCAATTCGTTACCTGCCTTCATATAAAATTTATAAATTTAAAACAAAATAATAATAATAATAACTAAATATTTACGATTCACTGTTCATATGAACAGTGTCCCGTTAAAACACTGTTCATATGAATAGTGTTAAAAAAATGCCGAAAACACTGTTCATATGAACAGTGTCCGTGAAAACACTGTTCACATGAACAGTGTCCGTAAAAAAACTGTTCATGTGAACAGTGTTAGAGAAAAAAATAAAATAATAAATAATACATAATAAATAAATAAATAAAAAGAAAAAAATAAAAAAGACTCAGCCACTGTTCATCTTCTTCCTCCCCCGATGAACATCTCACGCGCAGCCCACCGTCCGCGGCGTCCTCCCGACGATCCCGTGACCAAATTTTTCGGCAACGGTGCCAAAAATTGATCGGTCCTTTCAATTTCAAAAATAAACCATGCAATAGCACGTATCCTGTAGGATAGTAATTACGGGTGTCGGTCCACGGGGATTCCTAGCATAGTTATTTTTCCTATCATTAAAAAAAATTACAAAAAAAAACTTTTTTAAATATATATATATATATATCTAAAATAAAAATATTTTCTATTGTTGTTACTTTTCTTGTTTTTTTTTCTCTCTCTTACTAATTTTTAATTTTTCTTTTTATATTATTTGATCAGGAATCGAGCAAAAAATCTGGGATGATCAAAAAGAGAACTGCTGGAAAAGGAATGCTATAAAGGTTTGCCTACAAAAAAATTTAAATTGCTGGAAAAATTTCCTTTGGTAACCTCTAAACCTTTCTTATTTAAATTAATTATTAGCTTGAAATTTTGTGGTGATTGTTTGATTTTAATTTCAGCAAAAGTGTGAATGCATGCTTGATACACATACACAAATTAATCCGCACATAGTAAGGGCAATCACCCCAACGAGATAAGAGCCGGATTTCATCACCGGACTCTTGCCCAACTTAGGTGAACTCAATCTCACATAGTGTCACATTAATTAAAATCAATTAGACGTTGGCTCCTAGGGACATTCGAGCTCAATAGGACGAAGATCACCGAAAGTTGCACCAATTTCGCTCTATGGCTTAGTTGATGTCTAGACAAGCTTTGTCCCTATAAGGGAGACAGTTCATCTGTTCGAGGCAAGTGGGTTTTAAGTGGGACCTTTGCGAACGCATTGTGACCCCTCCACTTACCTGGGAGCTTACCTGATCAACTCAGTTCATTAGACCGGATTGGAGGCTTAGGTGCCCTCTTCAAACCAGTTAGGAGCTGTCTAGTGATCTTAGGGCAAATACAAGGATTGATGTATTTTGTTTTTCTTTTATTGCATGCTTGACTGATCAAGTATTAGTGTATGCAAGGGAGTCGTTCTAGAGTACGTGACCTATTACCTTTTGACCCTGAAATAGAACGGACCCTTAGGAACATTCGAGCTAAGATCAAAACATTAGGATCATCCCCACCTCTTAAGATGGCTGAAGAACAACCCAAACTCCTAAGGGAGTACTTTACTCCCACCATTTACAATTTTCCATCTTGCATTCGATTACCTGAAGTAGCAGCTGTACAATATGAAATAAAATCTAGTGTGATCCAAATGCTCCCATCTTTTTATGGGCTCACCAATGAAGACCCATATAAACACCTAGATGAATTCCTTGAGATTTGCACCACTGTTAAGATTCAGAACTTTACTGATGATGCTCTAAAACTTAGATTATTCCTCTTCTCCCTTAAAGATAGAGCCAAACAATGGCTAAATTCTTTAGAAGCCAATTCGATTCATTCCTGGGGTCAAATGCAACAAGAATTCCTTAAAAAATACTTTCCCATAGGAAGAACGAACCAGTTTAGATGTGCCATCACGAGCTTCTCCCAAACTGAGGGAGAAGAATTTCATGAAACTTGAGAGAGATTTCGGGACCTAATCCGTAAATGCCCTCATCATCAAATACCTAAGTGGCAGCTAGTGCAATGTTTCTATGACGGATTGACTGAACGAAACCGTCAGATGATCGATGCTGCATGCGGGGGGACATTCATGCTTCAAAATGAGCATGAAGCATGGCAATTATTTGAAAATCTTAATGAAAACTCCCTCCACCATGCTTCCTGTTCTCGTCAAGCACCCCTGAGTTCTCAAAGAAAAGGGACCATTTGTGAAATAAGTCATTCTATTGACCTGTCTAGCAAGGCAGATGCATTGTCCCATAAGATTGATCAACTGATGATAGGTGGGTATTACATGAACTCTTCCCAAGCACAAGTGTGCACTATCTGTTCTAGCCCATCCCACCCTATTCATGAGTGTCCTTCAGCACCCCAATTTCCCGAACTCGTGCAAGAACACATCAATGTTGCTCAAACACAGCCTAGACCGGGTAATGACCCATTTTTCAATACATATAACCCGGGATGGCGAAATCATCCAAACTTTTCTTGGAAGCAGCAAGCTTCGAACATAGCCCAACCCTATTCCCAAAATTTTCAAAATCTTCAGAATTTTCAAACCCAACAAAATATTCATCTCTACCGTCCCTCGACTCAATTTCAACACACTCCTCCTCCACCCCAAAGAAACACAGCCTTTGAGGAGAAAGTGTTGAATGCCCTTCAAGATTTGGAAACCATTACACAATTGGTGCACTCTCACACGCAATCCATCGTCAAGCTAGAATCCCAAATGGGGCAACTAGCTAATGCACTGAACAAGCGAGAGAAAGGAAAGCTTCCAAGCCAACCACTAAGTAATCCTAGGGGACAATACATGGCTCAAGAAAATCAATTAAATGCAATTCATCATGAACAAGCCAATGCTTTGACTACCCTTAGGAGTGGACGTGTAGTAGACAATAAGATTGGGAAGGACAACAATAAGGAAGGTGAAGAAGAGGATAAAAATGTGTCAAATGAAAATCTAAAACCTTCTCCTTCTTCTTCAGCTAGTCCACCTTCTGCCAAAACTCATATCCCAAAGGCCCCATTTCCTGAAGCTCTTAATTCACCCTCTCCCTTTGGCAAAAAAGGAACTTCACTAGAGGAGATGATGGAGGTTTTCAAACAAGTGAAGATCTACCTTCCACTTCTTGATGCTATTAGACAAGTTCCCTCTTATGCCAAATTTCTTAAAGACCTGTGCACCCAAAAGCGAAAATCTAGGACACATGTGCCTAGAAAGGTTTTCCTAACTGAGCAAGTGAGTTCTATTCTCCAACACAACACCCCTCCGAAATTCAAAGATCCTGGTGCTCCCACCATCTCCTGTGTCTTAGGAAATAATTTCATTGATCGAGCACTCTTAGATCTAGGGGCAAGTGTCAACCTTTTACCTTATTCAGTTTATGAGAAACTTGGGTTAGGAGAATTAAAACGAACCTCGGTATCCCTTCAATTGGCTGATCGATCTGTAAAAACACCACGTGGGATAATTGAAGATGTTCTTGTCAAGGTAGACAAATTCTATTTTTCAGTAGATTTCATCGTCCTTGATATGGAACATGAGCCTAATCCTAAGAAACAAATTCCAGTGATCCTTGGGCGCCCCTTTTTAGCAACAGCCAATGCATGCATAAATTGTAGAACGGGGGTAATGAACATATCATTTGGGAACATGAAAGTAAAATTAAATGTGTTCAATATGGCCGACCAACCCGCGAGGAAAGTTGAGTGTTTTATGGTAGACAAAATAGATGACCTCATAAAAGGAGATGCAAAAACTACCTCACTGTGTCGGGCTGAAGACAATAAACTTAGCGCTTGTTGGGAGGCAACCCAATTCTCTTAGATTTTTTTTTAACATTGAGGACAATGTTAGATTTAGGTTTGGGGGTATTCATCTTGATTTTCATCCAAAAAAAAAACAAAAAAAAAAATAGAAAAAAATGTGTTCATTTTCAATTTTTATAAAATAATAATAATAATAATAAAATTAAAAAAAAAGTTTTTGTTTTTAAAAAACCTAATTTCTATACATTTATGCAAGAATGATAAACACACAAGGTATATAAAATCTAAAAAGCCCAATGACTAGTCGGAAGTAATACAAATTTAAGTTATTTTCATTAAGTCTCTCTTAGGAAGTTGTAAGCTAATTAATACTTCGGAATTTCACTACACACTGGCCGACACTTCTAAGGTCTAGGCTCGACATTATGTTGATAGTATAGTAGCAACCTTGGACCCTAATGAATCATACTTATCTAATCCAAAAAAAAAAAATCATCAATAATAATGGATTTAGTCAGGAACATCGAAAAGGGCTACCTATTGTCAAAGGTCAAGTAGGCTTGTGATGAGAACTCCGAGCATAAGTCCGTAGGAGAGTCTTGATGCCTGACACCTTGTGCCAACTGGTGTGAGAGTTGTCGACTGATTGCTCGTTACACGGAGAAATCACCACAAGAGTAAAAGTGCACAATTTATATGTCTTTATAAAAAAAAATAATAAAAAAAACTCTGTATTGACCTTGAAAAATACAATAGTGTGAAAGCCGTCGTTGTAAAAATTCGAGTAAACTGGAATATTACAGATAAAGCCCGTGAGGTACTAAAGTAAACATCCACAACTCTCGAAATCCTGCAGATAAGATGATTTTGAATCAGTGAGCAGGTTCTTTCGACCAATCCTTGGAAACTACTAGTATTAGCAATATTTTGGAGATCCGAACTCTTAGCTTGTGTACGGTCCAGATTTCACCGAGCACTCCAGTATAAATAAGTCTTACAACTCCCTAACGGAAACTTAATGACTTCAACATGAATTGCATCTTGACCTAGGATTTGGGCTGACTTAGAAAATAAAACCGTGTGTGCTTTGAAATTCTTATCATTTATGTATCTTAAATTAGATTTTAAAAAAAGAAATAAAAAAATAATAAAAATAAATAAAAAAAATAATAATAAAAAATAAAATAAAACAAACAACAACAATAAATTAATCATAATAATAAATGATTTATTTTAATATTGAAGTTTGTGGGTATCTTCGCTGGAAATCCTCACGAGACTATAACTCGTCCACTAGGGTAACCTAGGGGTTTAAAGCCTTGTTGCATATGATAAATGCAATCGCGATGCCTACGAAAGTGAGTTAGAGCTTTTCTTTTTTTTTTATTTTGCTCGAGGACTAGCAAAATATAGGTTTGGGGGTGTGATAAGTGCTTAATAATTCATAGTTTAGTTATCTTTCCATAGCACTTATCAATGTTCTTAAACTAATAAATACATATTTACCAAAAAATTGAATAATCATTGAAATAAATTTGAAATATGTTTTTTTTTTCTTTTCCTTTTTCTTGGTTACGATCTTTCATGAAAACTATAGAAAAACATATAAGGAGGAGATTGTGCTGATTCGGTTTGGTAATCTGATGAAGTTGTAATCAAGCTGAGGTTATAATTAAATAGGTTTTGGTCCTGACTCGATCAAAAGTTATAATTAAATTTGCTAAGGAAAACGTTTGATTAACCCTTTTTATTAAGTCATGGTCTTGTTTTTAGTCTTGACTGGTCGAGTTCGATCTGAAGCAGTTTAGCAATAATTAAATTTGAAGGACACTGGGCTCGAGAACAAGTCCAAGCAAATCAACGATCATGACCCACCGCAAATCCAAAGCCAATTTCCAACCAATTCGTTACCTGCCTTCATATAAAATTTATAAATTTAAAACAAAAATAATAATAATAACTAAATATTCATGATTCACTATTCATATGAACAGTGTCCCGTTAAAACACTGTTCATATGAACAGTTAAAAAAATGCCGAAAACACTATTCATATGAACAGTGTCCGCGAAAACACTGTTCACATGAACAGTGTCCGTAAAAAAACTGTTCATGTGAACAGTGTTAGAGAAAAAAATAAATAATAAATAATACATAATAAATAAATAAATAAAAATAATAAAAAAAAAAGACTCAGCCACTGTTCATCTTCTTCCTCCCCCGATGAACATCTCACGCGCAGCCCACCGTCCGCGGCGTCCTCCCGACGATCCCGCGACCAAATCCGCCGGCGACCAGTCCTCCATGATTCCAGTCGGCCGTAATCAGCCGCATGCCCACCGTGCCCGTGCGGTCGACTCTTCCCAGCAGCGGAGATCCAGCCCCTTCGCCATCACTGCCCGCATCTTCTCCTCCGAGATCAACGATCCACTCCTAGCAGTTGAAATCCCAGCATCTCCGCCTCTTCCTCCGCCCGTGATGCAGCCCGCAGCCGAGCCGTGCGACCGTGAATTGTTAGCATCCCACATATGCCATGAAAATTTCGAAATAATTTTCAGATTGCAGCGGAAAAATATATGCGGGATCCGTTCATCGCATGAACGTGTTTTAAAACCTTTCGTTTGTAGATAGATTAGAATTAAATTATTTTAAACCATTTTAAAATCATTAAGAAGATTAGATCTTCACCTTGTGCGGGTAGATGGTCTCCGCAAATCTGATTTACGTGGTATTTGATCAAGGCTCAGTGGAAGCCGCATACGCGTCCGGCCTCTACAGGTATCCACACGAAGTACTGACTCGATCGAAGCCTTTGGATCTCACCGGGGTGCTAGCTCCCTTGCAGAGATGGCTATGGATGGCTGAAGTCCTCTCCTTTGAATCAACCTTTGATTGGCTTGAGAGGAAAAAGAAGAAGGATGGATTTAGGAAGAAGAAAACAAGACCCGCAGCCTTTCTCTTTTTCTTCCTTTTTGGAACCAAGATGAAGAAGGAAGAGGGCGTCCCAAGCTTTTCTTTTTCTTCTCTTGATTGTGGCTCAAAAGAGGAAGATGGAGGAGGGTGCTCACGGCTGAAATGAGGAGAAAAACATTCATTTTGGCCGAAATTCCATGCTCCCTTTTTAATTGCAAAGGGATAAAGATGAGCTCCTATTTTTTAGGAGCTCATCCTTATCTCTATTTCATGCCACCTAGGAGAGGCATGCGCCCCTCCTTTTTCTCCCACGCATGGCTCAAAGGGAGGGGCATATTCCCCTCCCTCTAATCCATTTAAATCTGCCACTTAATCAAATTAATGGGTGATTTAATTTGGGTCTAGTGCATGAGTCCAATCCTAGTCAAAATAGGACTTGTATGGACCTATTTCAATTTCCTCCCAATCCTAATCTAATTAGGACTTAATTGAACCATGAATCTATTGAACTCTTCAATCCAAATCCAATTAGGAGTCATAAAATTAATTAGATTAAATTTAAAATTAATTAGGACTTAAGAAAATCCTAATCTAATCAGAACTTGTTCAAATTTCAGCTCTAAGATAATTAGGACATTAGAAATCCTATTCCAAGTAGGACTCTAATTTAATTTGAAATCCTAATCCAATTAGGACTCCATGATTCCCACTCCAAGTAGGACTCATGATCAAGTCCAATTAATTAAATCCAATTAATTAAATTAAATTACAATCCGATTGTAATTATTCCTTCTTCTAGCCACTAACTCTTAGCGGGTTTTCATTTATCAATCTAATTGATTATTTGTGATTCCTAATCACATTCAACCATTGGATCGGTCAATACCTCTAATGTGTGTGACCCCATAGGTTCCATTCTGACTGGTAGTGAGATATATTATGATCTCTATCACAATATCATTGAAAACTCCTTTCAATGGGTTGAAACAATTCCAACTCAACTCACCAGGGATTATCGACCATCGAGATGATCCCTGTGAGTCTCACCATCCACCAGTGACACCTAGCAGTATGTAGTGGCCACCAAGCAGAATAGAATGATGAACCTCTAGGTGCAGTTATCGTATGATACAGTCCTTCTATCGTGGATCCCTACAGACCGGAGGTCATGGATAACTCGTCAAACCCCGTCGTCTGTCATATGTCTAGATTTATTTGACTTGAGTTCGATAGTGAAAAACTCTTTCTCCACTTTATATTTCTGCCCTGGCCAAGGTCTTAGAACTCAGTCTAACAAATCACATAGGATCACTCCTCTTCTATCAAGGTCGATAGATTCCATGTAAGTGCATACCCTACTCCTACAGTGAACTTACTGCAGCCAATCTACACTACAAGGACCCATATGGCTAGAGACCATGTATACGTGTAGTCAAACTACAATAACCTCACTGTGAGTAGCCGAAGCACCGAGGTCAAAGGACCAGTCATACTACTGCAAGATCAAGTAAGTCCCTGACATCCAAGTGACTTCTTGTCTTGGTCACGCTCAGTACCCTTGTTCTCTAACAAGCACCTGCACTATCACTTCAGTGTCCCTACACTGTGGACTCGAGTCTCGTCCATCCAGAAGAAAAGTGATCTGTACACTGATCGGATCGATCACCGTCCTCGTGATGATCCATTGATCAGGAGCATTTAGAAATTAATCACCAATGATACATGGCTCAAATTCTCAACTCTTGAGAATATGTATCATCATCTTATTAATTTTTTGGACGATTCATAGACACATAAACAATATGAATGAAAAGATGCCCATTTATTATTCAATAATAATAAAGTCAAGTACAAATTTATGTCCTAGAATTAATAATGTGTCTGCCAGATTAGCTTCTAGGGCATACATATAACAATCTCCCACTTGCACTAAAGCCAATCAGACATATATCTAAGTCCCATCTTCTCAAGGTGGGCTTCAGTCTTCTGCTGATTTAACTGCTTAGTGAGCGGGTCCGCCACGTTGTCCGTGGAGTCTACTCTCTGCACCTCGACATATTTCTTCTCGAGGTATTCGCGTATGAGGTGAAAGCGCCGCTCTATGTGCTTGGACTTCTGATGAGACCTTGGCTCCTTAGCAAGAGCTATGATGCCATTATTATCACAGTAGAGTGTGATGGCATCCGATGTCATTACATCTAGCTCTGCAATAAATTTGTTGAACCAGAAGGCTTCCTTTGCAGCTACAGAGGCGGCGATATACTCAGCTTCCATGGTAGAATCAGCAATGATCGGTTGTTTGGAACTCTTCCAATTTACCATACCACCATTGCACAAGAACACATATCGAGATGTAGACTTTCTATCATCAATATCAGTCATAAAATCTGAATCTGTGTATCCTTCTACCTTTAACTCTGATGATCCTCCAAAAATCAAGAACAAATCTTTAGTTCTTCTTAAGTACTTAAGAATGTTCTTCACAGCTGTCCAGTGCTCTTCGCCTGGATTCGACTGATATCTGCTAGTGACACTCACAGCAAGGGCTATATCAGGTCGTGTACATAGCATGGCAAACATGAGGCTCCCTATTGCAGAAGCATAAGGAATCCTGCTCATGCGTTGAATCTCTTCAGATGTGTTGGGGCACATCTTTTTGGAGAGATGAATCCCATGCCTAAGGGGTAATAGACCCCTCTTGGAGTTTTCCATACTGAACCTCTTCAGTACCTCCTCTATGTACATCTTCTGTGACAGACCAAGCAACCTCTTAGATCTATCTTTATAGACCTTAATCCCCAAAATGTAGGATGCTTCCCCAAGGTCTTTCATGGAGAACTCTTTTGACAACCAGACCTTGACCGAGGTTAGCATGGGAACATCATTCCCAATCAAGAGGATGTCATCCACGTACAGTACGAGGAACACGACAGCACTCCCACTAACCTTCTTGTAAACACACGGTTCCTCTTCGTTCTTGATGAAATCAAACGATTTGATTGCATCATTGAAACGAGTATTCCAGCTCCGAGATGCTTGCTTTAGTCCATAGATGGAACTTTGCAGCTTGCAGACCTTGTGATCTCCATCACTGGAAGTGAAACCCAAAGGCTGCTCCATATAGATATCTTCATCAAGATATCCATTCAGGAAAGCAGTTTTTACATCCATCTGCCATATTTTATAATCATGAAATGCTGCAATGGCAAGCAACGTTCGAATGGATTTTAGCATGGCTACAGATGAAAAAGTCTCCTGATAGTCAATGCCTTCGCGCTGACTATACCCTTTCGCCACTAGCCTTGCCTTATAGGTCTCTACCTTTCCATCCGAACCTATCTTTCTTTTGTAGATCCATTTGCATCCAATAGGTACTATACCTTCTGGTGGATCTACTTAGGTCCAGACTTGGTTGTAATATATGGAGTCTATCTCTGACTTCATGGCTTCCAGCCATTTCTCAGAATCGATATCAGATATCGCCTCGTCGTAGGTATTGGGATCCTGTACATGTTCCCTATCTCCTATGAGAAACATTTCCTCGGTGTCCTCTACTAGTATACCTAAGTATCTATCGGGAGGATGGGAGACCCTACTAGATCTACGAGGTGGAGGAGGTACTATGTGTACTGGCTCTGTATGAATAGCTTCTATAGGATCCATGACTCGTTGCTTTTCAGAGACTCTCTCTTCAAGCTCAATTTTTCTCCCACTGCCTCTATCAAGGATAAACTGTTTTTCCAAGAAGACGGCATGTCGGCTCACAAACACATTGTGATCCTCTGAGACGTAAAAATTGTATCCTAATGACTCTTTAGGATATCCAATGAAACGAGCACTTATGGTCCTAGACTCTAACTTGTCCGCCAGTAGTCGCTTGACGTGGGCCGGACATTCCCAAATCTTGAGATGACCAAGACTCGGCTTCTTACCATACCATATCTCATACGGTGTGGTAGGAACGGATTTAGAGGGAACTCTATTCAATAAATAAATTGCGGATAATAAGGCATCTCCCCAAAGAGACATAGGTAGATCAGTGAAGCTCATCATAGATCGAACCATATCCAATAGAGTCTGATTCCTCCTTTCTGACACCCCGTTGAGTTGAGGTGTACCCGGAGGCGTCCATTGTGAGACTATGCCATTCTTCTTGAGATAGTCCCGAAATTTCCCACTAAGGTATTCTCCTCCTCGATCTGATCGAAGAACCTTAAGGGTTTTTCCAGTCTATTTTTCTACTTCATTTCTGAACTCTTTGAACTTTTCAAAAGACTCAGATTTGTATCTTATAAGATACACATACCCATATCGTGAATAGTCATCGGTAAAGGTAATGAAGTATGAATAACGACCCCTGGCTAGCACATCGAATGGGCCACAAACATCAGTATGTACCAGGGTAAGTATTTCAGTGGTCCTCTCCCCATGTCCTACAAAGGGTAATCTAGCCATTTTTCCTTGAAGACAGGACTCACAAAATGGATATGACTCAGAAGTCAATGGGCCAAGAAGCCCATCTTTCTCCATTTTGTTCATTCTGTCCTCTCCAATATGGCCAAGCCTGAGGTGCCACAAATACTTCTAGTTTATCTCATCTCTGGATCTTTTAGATCCTATGGCACTCACTACTTGCTCAGACACATTCACAGACACATCAATATGCAAGTGATAGAGACTATCAATCATGAAACCACGTGCAACTAATTTATTTCTGAAATAAATTGAACAGCAGTCTTTGTCAAAGGTCAAAACATGACCATCCTGTGCTAAACACAAAACAGAAATCAAATTCCTGCTAGCAGCAGGGACATAATAACAGTCTCCAGAAATCAAATTCCTGCTAGCAGCAGGGACATAATAACAGTCTCTAAGCAATAAACTAAATCCAGACGGTAATCGCAGAGGGTAGGTGCCCACAGTTACAGCAGCAACTCTTGCCCCGTTGCCAACCCGAAGGGTCACTGCACCTTCCGCCAGCCTCCTACTTTCGTTTAGACCCTGCATAGTAGTGCACAAATGAGCACTAGAACCAGAATCTATAACCCAACTAGAAGTAGAAGAAACCGTAAGGTTAGTTTCAATCACGAGCAAGTCTAGCATACCTTCAGAAGGTGTGTCCCTTTTGTTCTTCAGGCTCTTGAGGTATGAAGGGCAGTTTCTTTTCCAGTGGCCGTCGACGTTGCAGTGGAAACATTTTCCTTTGTCATTAGCCTTTTTCTTATAAACTTCCTTCTCGGGCTTTTTATCTTTCTTGTGCTTCTTTGCAGACTTCTTTTTCTTCCAAGTAGACTTTCTCTTGGAACCAGAAGTCAGCTCAGCAGCCAGAACAGAGCCCCTTGAACCTTTCAAGGCCCCTTCAGCAGTTACCAACATGTTCAACAACTCAGTCTTCGTGCATTCAATTTTATTCATATGGTAGTTTACTATAAACTGACCAAATGAATTAGGAAGGGATTGCAGCATCAGATCTATCTGCAGTTCCTTATGCATGGACATACTGAGCTTCTCAAGCTCCTCGAGGTCCTTGATCATAGTCAGACAATGATCATGGACAGACTGCCCCTCGTACATCTTTTCCTTGAAGAGCCTCTTGGACACTTCAAAGCGTGCAGTGCGGCTCTGCTCACCATACAACTCTTGCAGATGAGCCAGTATTTCTCTAGCAGTCTTTATGTTCTCATGCTGGCATTGAAGTTCGTTAGTCATGGATGCCATGATGTAGCACTTGACCCTAATGTCGTCATCAGTCCACTTCTGATGCGTCTCACGCTGATCATCAGTAGGACGTGCTGGTAGCCTAGGGATATCATTCTCGAGCACATACCCTATTTTCTCACAATTCAGAATAATTTTCAGGTTCCTAAGCCAGTCTTTAAAGTTGGTTCCGGTCAGTCTGTTGGTCTCAAGGATTCGGGTCAAAAGGTTTGAAGCTGACATTGTGATCTGTAGAGAGTAAAGATTCTAGTTAGACTTTGTACTTGAACTTAATTTGTTCTAGAAACTTTTAAAACAAATATGCTCCCACTATTTTCTCGAATCCCTCATACTCCCCTGATGGAGAAACGAAAACCCTACGCGACTAGGATTTTTAGTGGGTATTGCGGTCTCACCGATTTACATGCCGCCTCACCTAACAGTTATTGGTGACATATAAATGGATGAGTGTACAACTCTTGTACAATGCTTCTCAAGCAAATTGCAGTGGTACTTGGTCTCTAAGTCATGAAGACCTCACCTAACAGTTATTGGCCCCATTACTTAGTTAAGTCAGACCCACCATATAACCGCAGAAATAAAGTCGTCATTGGGTCCTCACCTAACAGTTATTGGTGCCCAACCCCACCTTTACCCCACAACATCTCATGTCTAATAGAGAGGTCCAGTCCCCCAATGCAACTTGCCCACTGTGTCCAGCCGAGACAAATCAACACCGAAAAGACTTTAGCAGCTCTACTACGGTGGAAGACCTATGGACTTAATATTGCATAATCAAGTCTTAGTATTTGCAACTTGAGTTCTTCATAAGAGGTAATCGAACAATTGGCCAGGTAAGCAGGTGGGAGGCTCCCCTTACTCAGAGAGTAAGGTCCTAATTAAGTAACCACCTTATAGGCTTGCCTAGACACCAATTAGATCAATTAATCTAATATGACTAACTCATGTTGGTTCACCCTCGACTGATTACGGAGGTTTCGATTTAGGTCTCACTCGATCGCGTATTCACATCTCATGCAAATATAAGTCTACCCGCATAATCATAAGCATTAAACATCCAGGCATTTATCAAAAAAAAATTAAATGGTGATGATCATGGATCCAAGATGGGGTCATTTTACAAGCACATGCACGTCAATTGGTTTGATCGTCTTCAACTCTTGACTCGATCTTGATCCTCTAGGTCCAATTGTGATCAACTCCTTGATCCATCTTCAATCAACCCTTGATCTTGATCCGTGCATGTTGAGCTTGTTGATGTACATATCGATCAACCATCGACGTGCAACACACATCACAGATTACATCCCAGATTGCTTTAAAAATTAAATAAAAATAAAAATAAAATTACAACCCTTTTCATTGAGACATGCAGGTCTCTAATACATAAATTTAAGATGCACGCAGGCATCTGAAAATTAAAATTACATGCATCACAGAACATCGCAGAACATTTCAGCACATTCAAAGGGTCCATCCATGATCATCACCATACGCATCACATGCACAAAAAATTATTTTCAGATCTGTAATTTAATTGATTATTCCATCTCATGACTTGCTGATCATGCTAGATTTGACTCTAAATATTTGTAATCACATTATCAAAGCTTTAGAATCATTAATCTAAGCATCTAAAAATTAGTATGCAGAAAAATCAGCAAGCTGAAAATTCTGCATACATAAATTTCAGCAAGCCTAATCCCTTAAATTTCAGATCTAAAATGCCTTGAAAAATTTAATTCTAATCTTAATCTACATAACCTGGCTCTGATACCACTGTTAGCATCCCACATATGCCATGAAAATTTCAAAATAATTTTCAGATTGCAACGGAAAAACATATGCGGGATCCGTTCATCGCATGAACGTGTTTTAAAACCTTTCGTTTGTAGATAGATTAGAATTAAATTATTTTAAACCATTTTAAAATCATTAAGAAGATCAGATCTTCACCTTGTGCGGGTAGATGGTCTCCACAAATCTGATTTACGTGGTATTTGATTAAGGCTCAGTGGAAGCCGCACACGCGTCCGGCCTCTACAGGTATCCACACGAAGTACTGACTCGATCGAAGCCTTTGGATCTCACCGAGGTGCTAGCTCCCTTGCAGAGATGGCTATGGATGGCTGAAGTCCTCTCCTTTGAATCAACCTTTGATTGGCTTGAGAGGAAAAAGAAGAAGGATGGATTTAGGAAGAAGAAAACAAGACCCGCAGCCTTTCTCTTTTTCTTCCTTTTTGGAACCAAGATGAAGAAGGAAGAGGGCGTCCCAAGCTTTTCTTTTTCTTCTCTTGATTGTGGCTCAAAAGAGGAAGATGGAGGAGGGTGCTCACGGCTGAAATGAGGAGAAAAACATTCATTTTGGCCGAAATTCCATGCTCCCTTTTTAATTGCAAAGGGATAAAGATGAGCTCCTATTTTTTAGGAGCTCATCCTTATCTCTATTTCATGCCACCTAGGAGGGGCATGCGCCCCTCCTTTTTCTCCCACGCATGGCTCAAAGGGAGGGGCATATTCCCCTCCCTCTTATCCATTTAAATCTGCCACTTAATCAAATTAATGGGTGATTTAATTTGGGTCTAGTGCATGAGTCCAATCCTAGTCAAAATAGGACTTGTATGGACCTATTTCAATTTCCTCCCAATCCTAATCTAATTAGGACTTAATTGAACCATGACTCTATTGAACTCTTCAATCCTAATCCAATTAGGAGTCATGAAATTAATTAGATTAAATTTAAAATTAATTAGGACTTAAGAAAATCCTAATCTAATCAGAACTTGTTCAAATTTCAGCCCTAAGACAATTAGGACATTAGAAATCCTATTCCAAGTAGGACTCTAATTTAATTTGAAATCCTAATCCAATTAGGACTCCATGATTCCCACTCCAAGTAGGACTCATGATCAAGTCCAATTAATTAAATCCAATTAATTAAATTAAATTACAATCCGATTGTAATTATTCCTTCTTCTAGCCACTAACTCTTAGCGGGTTTTCATTTATCAATCTAATTGATTATTTGTGATTCCTAATCACATTCAACCATTGGATCGGTCAATACCTCTAATGTGTGTGACCCCATAGGTTTCATTCTGACTGGTAGTGAGATATATTATGATCTCTATCACAATATCATTGAAAACTCCTTTCAATGGGTTGAAACAATTCCAACTCAACTCACCAGGGATTATCGACCATCGAGATGATCCCTGTGAGTCTCACCATCCACCAGTGACACCTAGCAGTATGTAGTGGCCACCCAGCAGAATAGAATGATGAACCTCTAGGTGCAGTTATCGTATGAAATAGTCCTTCTATCGTGGATCCCTACAGACCGGAGGTCATGGATAACTCGTCAAACCCCGTCGTCTGTCATATGTCTAGATTTATTTGACTTGAGTTCGATAGTGAAAAACTCTTTCTCCACTTTATATTTTTGCCCCGGCCAAGGTCTTAGAACTCAGTCTAACAAATCACATAGGATCACTCCTCTTCTATCAAGGTCGATAGATTCCATGTAAGTGCATACCCTACTCCTACAGTGAACTTACTGCAGCCAATCTACACTACAAGGACCTATATGGCTAGAGACCATGTATACGTGTAGTCAAACTACAATAACCTCACTGTGAGTAGCCGAAGCACCGCAGGTCAAAGGACCAGTCATACTACTGCAACATCAAGTAAGTCCCTGACTAGTGGATAGACATCCAAGTGACTTCTTGTCTTGGTCACGCTCAGTACCCTTGTTCTCTAACAAGCACCTGCACTATCACTTCAGTGTCCCTACACTGTGGACTCGAGTCTCGTCCATCCAGAAGGAAAGTGATCTGTGCACTGATCGGATCGATCACCGTCCTCGTGATGATCCATTGATCAGGAGCATTTAGAAATTAATCACCAATGATACATGGCTCAAATTCTCAACTCTTGAGAATATGTATCATCATCTTATTAATTTCTTGGACGATTCATAGACACATAAACAATATGAATGAAAAGATGCCCATTTATTATTCAATAATAATAAAGTCAAGTACAAATTTATGTCCTAGAATTAATAATGTGTCTGCCAGATTGGCTTCTAGGGCATACATCTAACATGAATCCCCAGCTCCTCTCCGTGATCCCAGCCTCCTCCGTGTCCGGGCATCCCGTGATCTCACCTCCGCATCTCCAGCGCGCTCTCAATGGATCCATCAAGGGGGAGAATGGGTATAAAGAGGGTGGCCATCGGCTTGGAAGGGGAGAGAGCTCGGTGGAGAAAACAGGGGAGACCCTCTGTTTCGGTGAAAAGAAGAAGAGAGCCGAGAGGGAAGAAGAGAAAAAGAAATAAAAAAGAGAGAAAGGAGGGGGAAAGAGAATAGTTTTGGATATTTTGGGAATAATGGGAGGTGATCAATTTCATTTGAAGATGGAAGATCGTCCGGGAGCCATGCTCGGCTAAACGTCTAGTCTAGGGCTGGATGAAGCCCTAGCAATGTTATAGGGCATTGTAGTTCTTATTTTCTTTATTATTATGAAGCTTGTTTAAATTCTTATTTTCAATGAAATATTTCGTTATAATATTTAAACTTTGAGCATGCTAGTTACTAATCATGTTTGCTAAAGTAGTCTAAGAAGATCCATGCCTAGGAAGATGAAGTGTGCTGCATCCTAGATTAGCATACTTAGGTAGACACTTCATGCTACACCGAAGATGGATCTTCCTAACACTCTTTATGCTTTTATTTTAAAAGGCTTGCAGCCAAAATTGCATTCCTCTTCAAAAGACAAAAATTAAGAACACAATCCTTGACGCAATGCTATGTGGTGGATTCCAAACCCTAGATCTATTTACTCTGATAAATTTCAATCCGTACTCATAGTTTAATTTAATTAAATCAAGTTAACAAATCCTTCTTCTTGATTTATTTTTAAAAGAAAAATAACTTATTCTTCAATCCCTGTGGACCGACACCCGTAATCACTATCCTACAAGATACGTGCTATTGCGTGGTTTATTTTTGAAATTGAAAGGACCGATCACCCATACCGTGAATAATCATCGATAAAGGTAATGAAGTACGAATAACGACCCCTGGCTTGCACATTGAATGGGCCATACACATCTGTGTGTATCAGGGTAAGTATTTCAGTGGTCCTCTCCCCATGTCCTACAAAGGGCAATCTAGCCATTTTTCCTTGAAGACAGGACTTGCAAACTGGATATTTTTGGTTTATCTCATCCCTGGATCTCTTGGATCCTTTGGCACTCACTTCATGCTCAGACACATTTACAGATACATCCATATGCAAATGATAGAGACTGTCAATCATAAAACCACGTGCGACTATTTTATTTCTGAAATAAATAGAACAGTAGTCTTTGTCAAATGTAAAAACATGACCATCCTGTGCTAGACATGAAATAGAAATCAAATTTCTGCTAGCAGCAGGTACATAATAACAGACTCTAAGTAATAAACTAAATCCAGACGGTAGTCGCAGAGGGTACGTGCCCATAGCCACAGCAGCAACTTTTGCCCCGTAGCCAACCCGAAGGGTTACCGTACCTTCTGCCAGCCTTCTACTTTAGACCCTGCATAGTAGTGCACAGGTGAGCACTAGAACCAGAATCTATAACCCAACTCAAAGTAGAGAAAACTGTAAGGTTAGTTTCAATCACGAGCAAGTCTAACATACCTTCTGAAGGTGTGTCTGCCTTCTTGTTCTTCAGGCTCTCGAGGTATGAAGGACAATTCCTCTTCCAGTGGCCATCGACATTACAGTGAAAACATTTTTCTTTGTCATTAGCCTTTTTTCTTTTGAACTTCCTTCTTTGGCTTCTTGTCTTTCTTCTGCTTCTTAGCAGGCTTCTTTTTCTTCCAAGTAGACTTTCTCTTGGAACCAGAAGTCAACTCAGCAGCAAGGACATTGCCCCTTGAACCTTTCAAGGCTCCCTCAGCAGTTACCAACATGTTTAACAGTTTAGTCTTAGTGCATTCAATCTTATTCATGTGGTAGTTTACTATAAACTGTCCAAATGAATCAGGAAGGGATTGCAGAATCAGATCTACTTGCAATTTCTTGTGCATGTTCATACCGTGCTTCTCAAGCTCCTCTAAGTCCTTGATCATAGTCAGACCGTGATCATGGACAGACTGCCCCTCGCGTATCTTTGCCTTGAAGAGTCTTTTGGACACTTCAAAACGAGCTGTGCGACTTTACTCGCTATACAACTCTTGCAGGTGTGCTAGTATGTCCCTAACAGTCTTCATATTCTCATGCCGGCATTGGAGTTCATTTGACAAGGATGCCATAATGAAGCACTTGACCTTAATGTCATCGTCTATCCACTTTTCATACGTCGCACGCTGATCAGCGGTCGGACGTGCTAGTAATGTGGGGATATCATTGTCGAGCACATAGCCTATTTTCTCGCAACTCAGAACAATTTTGAGATTTCTAAGCCAGTCTCTATAATTGGTACCAGTCAGTCGGTTGGTCTCAAGAATCAGGTCAAAGGGTTTGAGGCTGACATTGTGATCTGCAGAGAGTAAAGATTCTAGTTAGATTTTTGTACTTGATCCTAATTTGTTCTAGGTTCTTTTAGAACAAATGTACCTCCCACTATTTTCTCGAATTCCTCACACTCCCCTGGTAGGAAAATAGAAATCTTACACGATTAGGGTTTCTAGTGGAAACTGCGGTCCCATCGATTTACATGCCACCTCACCTAACAGTTATTGGTGATACATAAATTGATGAGTGTACAACTCTTGTACAATGCTTCTCAAGCATGTTGCAGTGCTAGTTGGTCTCTAAGTCATGAAGACCTTACCTAACAGTTATTGGTCTCATTCCTTCGTTAAGTCAGACCCACCGTATAACCGTAGAAATAAAGTTGTCATTGGGTCCTCACCTAACAGTTATTGGTGCCCAACCCCACCTTTATCCCTACAATATCTCATATCTATAGAGAGGTCCGGCCCCCCGATGCAACTTGCCCACTGTGTCCAGCCGAGACAAGTCAACACCAGAAAGACCTTAGCAGCTCTACTACGGTGGAAGACCTATGGACTTAATATTGGTTAATCATGTCTTAGTGTCTGCAACTTGAGCTCTTTATAAGAGGTAATCGAACAATTGGCCGGGTAAGCAGGTGGGAGGCTCTCCTTACTCAGAGAGTAAGGTCCTAATTAAGTAACCACCTTTCATGCTTTTCTAGATACCAATTAGATCAATTAATCTAATATGACTCGCTCATGTTAGTTTACTCTGAACTTGATTGAGGAGGTTTTAGTTTAGATCTCATTGGGATTGGTCTACTAGATTGCATCATATGTAAATCTATCTACCCCGCTCTCATTCGCATCACATGCAAACAGCACATCTCAGGCAGTTATAATTGCAGCAATAAATAAAAGCAGAATTTAAATAGGTGATAATCATGGATTCTAATTAGGTTATATTACAAGCACATGCACGTCAATCGATCAGCTGGTCTTCAACTCTTGAATTGGTCTCGAGCCTCCTTGAATCGATCCCTGATCAACTCTTGACCCAATCGCCATCAACCGCTCAGATCGCCGTTCATCTCATGTACTATCTTCGATTGATCGTTGACGTACATTACATCACAGAAATACAACCAGATATATAATAAATTACATCCCTTTTAGGACGCACGCAGGCCTCTCAAAACATCAAATAAGATGCATGCAAGCATCTGAAAAATTACATGACATTACAGATCACATTGCAGGTCTTTACATTTGATACCAAAAGGGTTTGAATCCTATGATCATCACCGTATGCAGCAATTATAAATTTTCAGATCTGAAATCTAATTGATTACGTTATGACATGGGTTGCTGATCATGCTAGACATGATTCTAAACCTTTGTAATCTTATTAACAATACAATAGAATCATCAACTTATCACATAAAAATTCAACATGCAAAAATCAGCAATCCTGAAAAATCTGCATGCAGAAAATTTTCAGCATGCATAACCTTTTAAATTTCAAATCTAACATGCCTTTTAATAATTAATCCTTACCTTAATCTATGAAGTCTAGGCTCTGATACCATTGTTGGAAACCCGCCCATGCCGCAGAAAATTAAAAAAATTTCAGATGGCAGCGGAATTGGCATGCGCGGGATCGACGTTCATCTTATGAACGTTATTCAAAAACCGTTCGTAGATAGATTAGGATTAGAAAGTTTAAAACTATTTAGGAAGATCAGATCTTCACTTTGTGCGGGTAGATGATCACCGCAAACTAAAGTTCATGGTCTAGGATGAAGGTTCGCTTGAAGCCGCACATATGTTCGGCCTTTATGGGTATCCACACGAAGCAGAAACCGATCCAAGCTTCTTTGTCTCCCCGGGGTGCTAACTCCTTTACAAAGACAATTTTAATGGCTGATGTCCTCCCTTTGAATCAACCCTTGATTGTGCTTAGTAGGAGGAAGAAGAAGGATGAAGCGAGGAAGAGGAACGAAGCCCCTACAGCCTTCTTCCTTTTCCCGGCGTTAGAACCAAGGAGGAGGGAAGAAGATGGCCGCCAACACCTTGGAATTTTCTTCCTTGCTTGCGGCTGAAAAACAAGAGGAAGAAGGAGGCCACGGCACAAGGGAGAGGAGAGAAAAATAATAATGCCCTAGGTGCTGCCCCTTTGATCCTTTAAATAACATGTGGAGCTCCTAACTTTTAGGAGCTCCCTTGAAAATTTTCCAAGAGGGGCGCCGGCCTCTCTTGTGTTGCCGCACCAAGGAGAAAAAGGGGGAGTAGCTGCCGCACCAAGAAGAAAAAGGGGGAGGGGCACACGCCCCTCCCTCATGGTTAACCCTAATCCTCCTCTAAGGAGGATTGGGATGCCCTAATATGGCTAAGCCCTAATCTAATTAGGCTTAGTCCAAGGGTGAACCAATTTTGGGTTTGATCCATGCAATGTCCTAATCCAATTAGAACTCAATAAATCATGACTCAATTGAACCTTTCAATCCTAATCTAATTAGGAGTCATCTTGATTCATTAGATTTATAATTAATTAGGACTTAAGAAATCTTAATCCAATTAAGACTTATTGAATTTTAGTTCTAATCCAATTAGGACTCTAATTTGAATCCGAAGTCCTAATCCAATTAGGACTTCTAGGAATCCTATTCTAAGTTAGGAATCCAAATTGAATTCAAAATCCTATTTCAATTAGGATTGTAGGAATCCTACTCCAAGTAGGACTCCCAGTCCTACTCCAATTAGGACTGTAGGAATCCTACTCCAAGTAGGATTTATGTTTTAAGTCCAATTAATTAATTCCCATTGTTCCTTCTTCTACTAATTATCAATCGAATTGATTTCTCGTGATTCATAATCACTTTTCAACCATCGGATCGGTCAATACCTCTAGTGTGTGTGACCCTATAGGTTCTATTCTGACTGGTAGTGAGATGTATTGCGATCTCTATCACAATATCATTGAAAACTCCTTTCAATGGGTTGGAACAGTTCTAGCTCAACTCATTAGGATTTATCGATCATCAAGATATTCCCTTTGAGTCTCACCATCCACCAGTGACACCTAGCAGCATGTAGTGGCTAGAACGATGAACCTCTAGGTGTAGTTCTCGTATGATACAGTCCTACTATCGTGGATCCCAACAGGACGGAGGTCATAGACAACTCGTCAAACCCCATCGTCTGTCATATGTCAAGATTTATTCGACTTAAGTTTGAGAGTAAAAAACTCTTTCTCCACTGTTTTTACTGCCCGGCCGAGGTCTTACTGTTAGAAGTATGCCCTAGAAGCCAACGTGGCTGACGCAATTGTTAGATGTATGCCCTAGAAGCCAATCTGGCTAACACATTGTTAATTCTAGAACATAATTTTGTACTTGACTATTTATTATTGAATAAATAAAAGGCATCTTTTTCATTCATATTATTTATGTGTCTATGAATCGTCCAAGAATTAATAAGATGATGATGCATATTATAAAGAGTTAAGAATTTGAGCCATGCATCATTGGTGATTAATTTCTGAATGCTCCTGATCAATGGATTATCACGAGGATGGTGATCGATCCGATGAGATTAGTGCACACATTGCTTTCCTTGTGGATGGAGGAGACTCGAGTCCACGGTGTGGCGACATTGAAGTAATAGTGCAGGTGCTTGTTAAAGAATAAGGGTACTGAGCGTGACCAAGACAAGAAGTCACTTGGATGTCTATCCACTCATCAGTGACTTGCTTGATGTTGCAGTAGTGTGACTGATCCTTTGACCTACGGTATTTAGTGAGGTTATTGTAGTTTGAATGCACGTATACATGGTCTCTAGACATACGGGTCCATGCAGTGTAGATTGGCTGCAATAGGTTCACTGTAGGAGTAGGGTATGCACATATATGGAATCTATCGACCTTGATAGATAAGCAGAGATCCTATGTGATTTATAAGACTGAGTTCGTAAGACCTCGGCCGGGGCAGTATACACAGTGGAGAAAGAGTTTTCCACTCTCGAACTTAAGTCGAATAAATCTTGACATATGACAGACGATGGGGTTTGACAAGTTGTCAATGACCTCCGTCCTGTAGGGATCCACGATAGAAAAACTGTATCATACGATAACTGCACCTAGAGGTTCATCATTCCATTCTGCTTTGTAGCCACTACATGTTGCTAAGTGTCACTGGTGGATGGTGAGACTCACAGGAAATATCTTGATGATCGATAAATCCTGATGAGTTGAGTTGGAATTATTCCAACCCATTGAAAGGAGTTTACAATGATATTATGATAGAGATCGCAATATATCTCACTACCAGTCAGAATAGAACCTATGGGGTCACACACACTAGAGGTATTGACCGATCCGATGGTTGAAATGTGATTATGAATCACGAGTAATCAATTCGATTGATAATCAGTTGAAGAAGAAACAATGGAAATTGATTAATTGGACTTAAAAACACGAATCCTACTTGGAGTAGGATTCCTGGAATCCTAATTGGATTAGGACTAGGAATCCTACTGGGACTAGGATTGGGAGTCCTACTTGGAGTAGGATTCCTACAATCCTAATTAGATTAGGATTTTGAGTTCAATATGGATTCCTACTTAGAATAGGATTCCTAGAAGTCCTAATTAGATTAGGACTTCGGATTCAAATAAAAATCTTAATTGGATTAGGACTAAAATTGAATAAATCCTTATTGGATTAGGATTTCTTAAGTCCTAATTAATTATTAATCTAATAAATTATGATGACTCCTAATTTGATTAGGATTGAAGGGTTCAATTGAGTCATGGTTCAATCAAATCCTAATTGGATTAGGATTTGAAGGGAAACAAGTGCACCCAATCCTCTTTGAAAGAGAATTGAACCAACTAGGCTTAGGCCCCACGCCCCACTTGATTAGATCAAGTGGGGGCATGCGTGATGAAGGGTTAGGAGGGAGGGGTTGGCCGAAATCAAAGAGAAACGAAGAGGGGCATGCGCCCCTCCTCTTGGTTCCTAAAAGGAAAATAATGAAGCTCCTAAAAGGTAGGAGCTCCATATGCCTTTATAAGGAGTAAAAGGCCAAACCCTAGATATAATTCTTCCTCTCCTCTTTCTTGTGCCATGGCCCCTTCCTCCTCTTGGTCTTTAGATGCCATCAGCAAGGAAGAGAAAGGAGGAGGCGTGCATCACCTATTCCATCTTCTTCCCTGGTTCTAGCGCAGGAAAAAGAAAAGACTGTGATAAGTGCTAAATAATGTACAAATTTATCTATTTTACATAGCACTTATTATTATTGTTATGCACATACTTTAAATATTAACAGAAGAAAATGTGTTTCCCCTCGTCATTGCATTTTAATAAATTATTAGAGGTAATTCAAGTTTGGTTTAATTTTCTATATTGATTTAGTCTAATGTGTGTGCAGGTCGAGTCATCCCATTCACGAACTAGTCCCAATCTGTTTCATGTGTGGACTACTTTCTCCCACATGTGCATGAAGCTATCCATTCCTTTGTCCATGTCATATTTCCCCGTGTGCACCAAGCTTCCCAACCTAGCAAAATAGAGGTCTCTCCCATGTTCTTCACGTGTCCAAACTTCCTTTATTTTAGATTCAGAACAAATCCCTTCCAACCTATCCGAGTGGACCCCAACCATTTTTCTAATATATATATATATAAAATAAAATAATAATAAGATAATATATATATAATAATTCTCATATCACCCCTCATGCACTCATCCCCCATATCATTTTTTTATTATTATTCCTTTCTCCTCCCCTGTTTTGGAATAAGCCGCATGAGCCTCTTCCTTTTTTCCTGTTTCCGCTATCAACAAATAAAGCTCACCTCTCGTTCATCTCCCAGCTCTCTCCAAGCATCCCACGATCTTCTCCTACGTCCGCAGATCAAACAAACAGCCCCAATCCCTGAGATTTAGCCTCCTCCGCCATCACTGTCCGCGTCTCCTCCGGATTCAAGATCCCAAATCACCGGACAACCCCGCCTCTTCCTCTTCTCCCGCGATGCAATCCTCCCCCGCGCGATCAAAGGAGTTCCTCCCAGCCGAACGCCCCAACATCGTCGTCTTCTCCTAAACCTCCCAGATCATTCCCTTCCGTTTACAGCCGCAGCATCCCAGACCGGCCGCTCGTCCCAGCACATTCACGGATCTCCACTGTTCATCTTCTTCCTCCCGCAGTGGATCACGGCCGAGATTCGAGTCGCCACCCGTCGATTCTCCCATTCCAGCCACGAGTCCCACGCGGTGCAGCCAGCGACCAGATCCTCCGCCTCTTCTTCCGTCTGTGACGCCCCCGGATCAGCGCCTCCATCCTGCGGTCAGCTTCATCGATCAGCCGATCCCATGGATTCCGCCCCAACGATCACGCATGTGTTCTTCCTCCTCTTCACGCGAAATCATGGATCCACCGCTGGCTAATCCTTGGTGGGGATCTATAAAAGGAGGAGGGTGGCCATCGGCTTGGGGGAGCTCGGTTGAGAAAAATAGGGGAGACCCCCTGTTTCGGTGAAAAGAAGAAGAAAGCCAAGAGGGAAGAAGAGAAAGAAATAACAAAGAGAGAAAGGAGGGGGAGAGAGAGTATTTTGGATGTTTTGGGAATAATGGGAGGTGAAGACTTTCATTTGAAGATGGGAGGTCGTCCGGAAGCCATGCTCGGCTAAACGTCTAGTCTAGGGCTGGATGAAGCCCTAGCAATATATCAGGGCATTGTAGTTCTTATTTTCTTTATTATTTTGGAGCTTGTTTAAATTCTTATCTTCAATGAAATATTTCTTTTATGATATTTAAACCTTGAGCATGCCATTTACTATTCATGTTTGCTAAAGTAGTCTAAGATGATCCATGCCTAGGAAGAAGAGATGTACTACACCCTAGGTTAGGATAATTAGGTAGACACTTCTTGCTATACCTAAGATGGATTTTCTTAAAACTCTTTATGCTTTTATTTTAAAAGGCTTGTAGCCAATATTGCATGCCTCTCTAAAAGATTAAAAAAAATTAAAGAACACAGACCCTGATGCAATGCTATGTGGTGGATTCCAAACCCTAGATCCATTTAATCTGATAAATTCTAATTCATACTTATAGTTTAATTTAGTTAATTCAAGTTTGCAAATTCTTCTTCTTAATTTATTTTTTTTTAAAAAAAATAACTTGTCTCCAATCTCTATGGACCGACACCCGTAATCACTATCCTACAGGATACGTGCTATTATGTGGTTTATTTTCGAAATTGAAAGGACCGATTGTTGGGAACCCGCCCATGCCGCAGAAAATTCAAAAATTCAGATGCAGCGGAAGAGGCATGTGCGGGATCAACCGTTCATCGCATGAACGTTGTTTAAAAATCGTTCGTAGATAGATAAGGATTAAAAACTTTTAAATAGCATTAGAAGATCAGATCTTCACCTTTGTGCGGGTAGATGATCACCGTAAACTGATGATCGTGGTTTAGGATGAAGGTTCGCTTGAAGCCGTTCAAGTGCCCGGCCTCTACGGGTATCCACACGAAGCAGAAAACCGATCCAAGCTTTCTATCTCCCCGGGGTGCTAGCTCCCTTGCAGAGATAACTTTGATGGCTGATATCCTCCCTTTCAATCAATCCTTGATTGTGCTTGGGAGGAGGAAGAAGAAGGATGAAGAGAAGAAGAGGAACGAAGCCCTGCAGCCTTCTTTTTCTTCCTTGCGTTGGAACCAAACGGTGGAGGAAGAAGGAGGCCACCAAGATCCTTTTCTTCCCTTTGTTGTTGGTGGCTGAAAAGAGAGGAGAGGAGGGTGGCCACGTGATGGAGAGGAGGAGGGCTTCACATATCATTAGGGCACCTCCTTTCAAAGCCTTATAAAGGCATCTAGGGCTCCTATTTGGTTTAGTCCAAATCATGAATCAATTGGGTTCAATCTATGCTAGTCCTAATCCAATTAGAACTTGAATGAACCATGACTCAATTGAACTCTTCAATCCTAATCCAATTAGGAGTCATGTTGATTCATTAGATTAATAATTAATTAGGACTTAAGAAATCCTAATCCAATTAGGACTTGTTTAATTCTAGTCCTAATCCAATTAGGACTCTAATTTGAATTCGAAGTCCTAATCCGATTAGGACTCTAGGAATCCTACTCCAAGTAGGAATCCAAATTTAATTCAAAACTCCTAATCTAATTAGGATTGTAGGAATCCTACTCCAAGTAGGAATCCCAGTCCTACTCCAAATAGGATTTCCAGTCCAAGTAGGAATCCCAGTCCAAGTAGGAATCTCAGTCCAAGTAGGATTCCTAGTCCTAATCCAATTAGGACTCTAGGAATCCTACTCCAAGTAGGACTCTTGTTTTAAGTCCAATTAATTAATTCTCTTTGTTCCTTCTTCAGCTTATTATCAATCGAATTGATTACTTGTGATTCCTAATCACGATTCAACCATCGGATCGGTCAATGCCTCTAGTGTGTGTGACCCCATAGGTTCTACTCTGACTGGTAGTGAGATATATTGTGATCTCTATCACAATATCATTGAAAACTCCTTTAAATGGGTCGGAACGATTCCAACTCTACTCATTAGGGCTTATCGATCATCGAGATAATCCCTATGAGTCCCACCATCCACCAGTGACACCTAGCAGCATGTAGTGGCTACCCAGCAGAATAGAATGATGAACCTCTAGGTGCAGTTATCATGTGATACAGTCCTTCTATCGTGGATCCCTACAGGACGGAGGTCATGGATAACTCGTCAAACCCCTTCGTCTGTCATATGTCAAGATTTATTTGACTCGAGTTCGATAGTGGAAAACTCTTTCTCCACTTTATATTACTGCCCTGGCCAAGGTCTTAGAACTCAGTCTAACAAATCACATAGGATCACTCCTCTTCTATCAAGGTCGATAGATTCCATGTAAGTGCATACCCTACTCCTACAGTGAACTTACTGCAGCCAATCTACACTACAAGGACCCATATGACTAGAGACCATGTATACGTGTAGTCAAACTACAATAACCTCACTGTGAGTAGCCGAAGCACCGCAGGTCAAAGGACCAGTCATACTACTGCAACATCAAGCAAGTCACTGACGAGTGGATAGACGTCCAAGTAACTTCTTGTCTTGGTCACGCTCAGTACCTTTGTTCTCTAACAAGCACCTGCACTATCACTTCAGTGTCCCTACACTGTGGACTCAAGTCTCGTCCATCCAGAAGGAAAGTGATCTGTGCACTGATCGGATCGATCACCGTCCTCGTGATGATCCATTGATCAGGAGCATTTAGAAATTAATCACCAATGATACATGGCTCAAATTCTCAACTCTTGAGAATATGCATCATCATCTTATTAATTTCTTGGACGATTCATAGACACATAATTAATATGAATGAAAAGATGCCTTTTATTTATTCAATAATAAATAGTCAAGTACAAAATTATGTCCCTAGAATTAACAATGTGTCAGCCAGATTGGCTTCTAGGGCATACATCTAACACCGATCAGGCTGCGAAGAGCCTTGTGTTCTTTATCCTTCATCCCTTCTTCTTCCTCCTCCTTCCTAAGGAAATCAAAGATTGATTCAAAGGAAGGATTTCAGCCATCAAGAGTTATCTCTGCAAGGGAATTAGCACCCCGGAGAGACAAGAGAGCTTTGATCCGTTCTCTACTTCATGTGGATACCCGTAGAGGCCGAACGCGTATGCGGCTTCAAGCGAACCTTCTTCCAAAACCACGAACTTCAGTTTGCGGTGATCATCTACCCGCGCAAGGTGAAGATCTGATCTTTCTAATGTTATTAAAAGTTTTAATCCTAATCTAACTACGAACGATTTTTGAACAATGTTCATGAGATGAACGTCGATCCCGTGCATGCCACTTCCGCTGCATCTGAATTTTTTTTAATTTTCTGTGGCATGGGCGGGATTCCAACAGCATATTTGTAATCTGGAGCATAAATTTATAATTTGACACTTATTAATAAATAAGATCGGGCAATTTGTTTTCCATTCATGTTTGTATGTGTCCATTAATCATCCAAGAAATTAATAGATGATGACACATATTCTCAAAGGAGTTGAGAATTTGAGGAATGTGTCATTAGGGATTAATTTCTAAATACTCCTGATCGATGGATCCATCACGAGGGACGGTGATCGATCCACTGAGATTAGTGCACAGATCACTTAGTCAGATGGACGAGTCTCGAGTCCACGGTGTAGAGACACTGGAGTGATTATGCAAGTACTTGTTTGAGAACAAGGTACTGAGCGTGACCAAAGATAGAAGTCACATGGATGTCTATCCACTCGTCAGTGACTACTTATGCTGCAGTTGTATAACTGATCCTTTGACCTGCGATGCCTCAGCTATTCACTATGAGTTTGCTATAGTTTGACGAGCATGTGAACTTGGGCCCTAGCCATTCGGATCCTTGTAGTGTGGATTAGCTGTAGTAGGTTCATTTTGGAATAGGGTTGCATCTAGATGGGATCTATCAACCTTGATAGATTAGGAGTGATCCTATGTGATTTATGAGACTGAGTTCGATAAATTCCTGGCCAGGTATTTTGGAAAAAATATTTTTCATATCTCGAACTGGAAGTCGTATAAATTTGACATATGACGGACGATGGGATTTGACGAGATATCCATAACCTCCGTCACGTCAGAATCCATGATAGAGGGACTGTATCATACGCTAACTACACCTAGAGGTTCAGACATTCCATTCTGCTGGATTGCCACCATATACTGCTAGGTGTCACTAGTGGATTGTGAGATTCGAAGGCATTCACTTGGTGATCAGTGAACCCTGAGAGTAGAACTGAAATCGTTTCAGTCCACTGAAAGAAGTTTCAGTGATATTGAGATGGAGATCTCAATATGTCTCACTACCAGTCAGAATAGAACCTACGGGGTCACACACATAGAGGATTTAATTAGTCAGACTATCATAATTGTGATTTGGAATCACAATAGAAATCAATCATCAATATGATTGATGATTGAATTAACCCACTAAGTGTTAGTAAGTTAATGAAAGATAATTAAGTGGAATTGATTGCAATTGGATTGCAATTGGATTGCAATTGGGCTGATTTAATGAGCCAAATCAAATTGGGTTCGACCCAAATTGATTTAGTTTATGATTGGGTCAATTTGATTAAACCAAGGTTTGTGCGGATTTTAAAGACCACATGTCGTCGTAGGATGAATATGACTTAAGTCATGTTCACACTATGCGAATTTTAAAGACCACATGTCGTCGTAGGATGAATATGACTTAAGTCATGTTTACACTATGCAGACTTTAAAGTCCACATGGCGTCGTAGGATGCATGCTCCAAATCAATTGATTCTCCTAATGAGATTAGGAATCCTAATGTGATTAGGAAATTAATCAATTGATTAAGTGGACACATGTCATGCATCTATGAGCACAAGGATTGGACACTTGGCATTAATCCAAGGGTGGGTTATAGTCCCATACTCCTAATAAGATTAGGAGAGGCCCTAAACCCAATCTATAAAAGGGTAGCAAGGAAGACATTATGAATCAATTCTCTCCTCTTCCTCTCCACGCCTCCTCTCCTTTCTTCCTCCTTCTCCACGGCAGCAAGGGGTCTTCATCCTCCTCTTCTTCCATGGTAGCAAGGCAAGGAAGATCCACGTGCAAGGTTCCTCCTTCCTCTTCCTCCACCGCGAGCAAGGTTGAAGAATAAAGGTTCTTCATCAAGGAGGTATGCTGCAGATTTTTATCTTCCAATATTATAATAGTCATGAGAGGTCTTTGCAAGGAGCTAGCACTCTAGTAAAACCTATTTTCAGATGATTAGATCCTCGTGTGGATACCTGTAGAGGCCGGACAATTGTGCGGCTCAAACAGGAACCAAGAATGGATCATCAGGCTGCGGTGTTCTACACCTACAGAATTTTTGAAGATGAGATCTTCAAATTTAAAACTTCTGATTTTTGTTTCAGTTTTATAAATCTTAATCAACCCTCCTCAGATCCTAATCTTCCCTCCCTAATGAGTTCAAATATCTTTTGGATTTAGATCCAGAAAATTTTTGAATTCTACGATCCGAGGTGCGTTTATTGGATAAACGATATCCCGTTCGAATTCCGCTGCGAACGTCGCATCGAACGGGGCGTAACTCAGCAGTGGTATCAGAGCCTTGGTTCTAGGAAGCATGATTAGGACTTAAGGATTGATTACCACATTTTTAATCTGATTTTTAAAGGAATTATGCTTGCTGGATTTTCTGCGTGCTGAAATTTCAGGTTGCTGCAATTTTCAGAATGCAGATTTTTATTTGCTATGATCTTGCAAATTATTTTAGAATTGCAATTAGATTACAATGTTTTAAATCAAGTAATGCATGATCTGAAATCCAGAAAATAGCATAATAGGTTTAAAGTTTCAGATCTGAAAATACACATAAGATGCATGTGGTAATCATAATGTTCATACTTGTTTAAGGTTATGTTTAAAACAATGTATGCATGAGATGTATGTATTAGTTAAACAAAATTTATTTGCATGAGATATAAATAAAATTCTTAAACAATAGGATATTTACATAAGATGTAAACTGAAACAATTATGTTATTTACATAAGATATAATCACATAATATATGAAAGGGTTTCATAATTACATAGAATGTAAACTTGAACCAATATGACATTTACATAAGATGTAAATCGAATGACATATGGTATGGGGTAGATGGTTACATTAGATGTAAATCCCAAAAGACCTAAAACCTTCCTAAATCAATCGAGAGTGAATGATACATTGAGCTAGCCATATTTGATTAATTGATCTAATTGGTGTCTAGAAAAGCTTAAAGATGGTTACTTAATTAGGACCTTACTCTCTGAGTAAGGGGAGCCTCCCACCTGCTTACCTGGCCAATTGATCGATTACCTCCTATGGAAAGCTCAAAGTTGGAATCACTAAGATCTGATTACCCAATATTAAGTCGATTGGTCTTCCACCGTAGTAGAGTTGCTAAGATCTTTCTGGTGTTAATTAGTCTCGGTTGGATACAGTGGGCTAGTTGCATCGGAGGATTGGACCGCTCTATTAACATGAGATGTTGTGGGGTAAAGGTGGGGTTGGGCTCCAATAACTGTTAGGTGAGGATCCAATCACAGCTTTATTTTCGCGGGATATACGGTGGGTCTGACTTAACCAAGGAACGGGTCCAATAACTGTTAGGTAAGGTCCTTATGACTTGGAGACCAGGTTAGCTCAATATGCTTACGAAGCATTGTACAAGAGTTGTACACTTATCATCTATGTGTCTCCAATAAATGTTAGGTGAGGTGACATGTAGATTGGTAGGACCGCAGCATCCCACTCGAAACCCTAAGTCACAGGTTTTCGTATCTTTACCAAGGGAGTGTGAGAGATCTAAGAAATAGTGAAAGAATTTGATCCAATTTTGTTTTAAAAGTTTCTAAAACAAATTAATGTCAAATACAAATTAGAATCTTTACTCTCTGCAGATGTCAATGGCTTCCAACCCGATAGTTCAAATTCTAGATAACAATAGGTTGACCGGACCAAACTATAAAGATTGGCTCCGCAACTTGAAGATTGTCTTGAGTTGTGAAAAGATAGCTTATGTTCTTGACCATGAACTCCCGGTGTTACCAATTCATGCAACCAATGAGCAGCATGAGACGCATGCAAAATGGTTGGATGACGATAATAAGGTTAGGTGCTACATTTTGGCATCCATGTCCAACGAGTTGCAATACCAGCATGAGAGCATGAAGACTGCTAAGGACATACTTGATCACCTACAAGAGTTGTATGGTGAACAGAGTCGCGCAGCGAGATTTAAAGTGTCCAAGCGGCTCTTCAAAGACAAGATGCGCGATGGGCAGTCCGTCCATGAACATGGTTTGACCATGATCAAGGATCTTGAGGAGCTTGAGAAGCTTGGCATGACCATGCACAAGGATTTGCAAACGGATTTGATCCTACAATCGTTGCCATGTTCATATGGGCAGTTTATTGTAAACTACCATATAAATAAAATTGAATGCACCAAACTTGAACTGTTGAATATGTTGGTGACTGATTACGCCCAAAGAATAACGCGGCTATCGCAGTATATATTGGGGTGTCGATTCCACAGGGAGAAGGTAGGAACACTAAAAGGAACTACAAAACTAAAAAGAAATATCAAAGCAGTAAAATGTGATGTGAATGTTTAAAAGTAAATTGACAATTAGATTGTAGTAGTGAAAAGATGTGACCAGAATTAATGGCAGCAAAGTATCGGGAATTCCTCACTTGAATCAGGTAATTCCATTCATATTTGATCCATTGGATAACTCAATTAGAGATCATAGCACCAGATTCTCTAATTGGAGGATATAGCATTACAATCAAAATATTTAGTGGTAATTCTAGAAAATCATTCTCCTCTTTTAAAACCAAGGATTGTTATCCTTTTAGACTCAGATTCAAAGACAAAAATATACCCAATGGCAATATTTCAGCAAAAAAATCACACTAACTGGATAAACAATCAAATCTAGATATAATCAAGCACCTCAACAATTCTATAGAAAAAGACATGGCTGAATCTATGAAAAGAATAGGTTCAAGATTATTCCAACACAAGAAAGATCTATTGATGAGAAATGATAAACAAAAATTGTATCAACATGAGAATCTATTACATAGATCAAATATAAATGAAACTACCATCATCCAAGCGAGTTCATCCCTAGCTTCACCAAAGAATTAGAGCTCCATGAATTTTTGGCTCCTCTTGATGATTTCTTTGTAATGCAGCCTTTTTTCTCTTTAGAACGGCGTGCTCCCCAAGTATATATATGATTTTGGGGCTAAAAACCCTAGGAAACACGACTTAGACACGTTTGCATGTGTTTTTCCGACTTTACCCTCGAGCACCAACGTCAGCATGAGGTTCGGGAGACTCTCCAGATCACATCTGATCTTCAAATTTTATGTTCTTATAGTCATTTGAAAGCTCTGGAAGTCTAGTTTCCAACAAAATTTGAATCATCTCAATTGGACTTCTGTAGCTCCCGAAATCATCAAAATACTACACAAAGGTCTGATCTGTCAGGGCCCAGGCTGGCGGTTTAGGGAAACCTAACTTTGCAACTTCATAACTTTCTCTCTGGAGCTCCAATTGACCTGATTCTTGATGCATATGAAACCTCAACATGTCTACTTCATCTCCACCAAGTTTCATTTCATTCGGACTGCAATGGGATATTCAATCTTCTTAACTCCATTCCTACAATAAAATCACCAAAATCAATTAAGACTTGGACACTTTGTGAAGTAAAATTCATATTAGAAAAATATCATAAAAATATCCAAATCATGCTTAAGTCTTAACAATTTAGCCTAAAGTGGTAGTGTTAAAAGGTACATTTTCATGCACCTATCAGTGACAACTGAGGGAGTCTTTAAAGGTTCAAGGGGCACAGTTCTCGCTGCTGAGCTAGCTTCTACTTCCAAGAGAAAGTCTACTGGGAAGAAGAAGAAGCCTGCAAAGAAGAAGAAGCCTGCAAAGAAGCAGAAGACCGAGAAAAAGCCGAAGAAGGAAGTTCCTAAGAAGAAGGCCGAACCCAAAGAAAAATGTTTCCATTGCAATGAAGATGGCCATTGGAAGAGTAACTATCCTATCTACATGGGATCCTTAGAGTCCTAATTGGATTAGGATTTTTTCAAATTAAATTAGAGTCCTACTTGGAGTAGGATTTCTAAAGTCCTAATTGCCTTAGGGCTGAAATTTAATAAGTCCTAATTAGATTAGAATTTTCTTAAATCCTAATTAATTTTAATTTTAATCTAATTAATTAAAAGACTTCTAATTGGATTAGGATTGAAGAATTCAATAGAGTCATGGTTCAATTAAATTCTAATTGGATTAGAATTTGGAGAAATTAAAATGGGTGTACATAATCCTATTTTGAATAGGATTGGACCCATCCTTTGGACCCAACCCTTCCTACTTGATTTGATCAACTAGGGGCTAACTAAATGGGAGAAGAGGGGGGGGCCTACGCCCCTCCCTTGGCTGGTGGCGTGAGGGAAAAAGGAGAGGCCACACCCCTCCTATTTTGAATTCACAATGGGATAAAAATGAGCTCCTAAAATTTAGGAGCTCATCTCTATCCACACACCATAAAAGAGGGGTTTAAAGGGGCTACGAATTTTTTATGGTTTTTCTTGGAATTTTTGGCAGCAAGGAACCTCCTTCCATCCCTCCTTTCATCCGCAAGAAAATAAGAAAAAAAGGCTTGTAGCGTGGCCCTTCTTCCTTCCATTCTTTGGTTCCAACGCGAAAGAAAAAAAGAAAGGCTGCGGGCTTTACATTCTTCTTCCTACATCCCTCCTTCTTCTTCCTCCTCTCAAGGCAATCAAGAGTTGATTCAAAGAAGAGGGATATCAGCTATCAATAGCCATCTCTGCAAGGGAGCTAGCTGAAAGTGAATCCTAGGTTCTTCGGTGTTTAGCATGCTGAATTTTTTTTTTTTTAAAAAAAACCATGGCTGAACCTGATCGGGTTGCCTACGTACCCCTTCATAAGGGGGATCAAGCCATACGTAGTTCTTTTTAAGTTTTAAAATGCAGCGAAAAAATCGAATCAAACAATTTAATTCATGCATGCTTACAAGATCAAATCTAAAAATCAGCACCTTAAGAACATATAGGATTATGCCGGAATCGTTTAAACAATTATGCTAAAACTTTTATGCATGATTAACTATCAGATCTGAAACTTAAGAACTCTATTCCAATTAATCTCCGAATATCCATCGAATGGATTCTGGAGATATCTCCGTGAGGAGCCCCAAAAGAGGGTAAAACCTCGGGGAATTGGACCTAGACCTTGACACCATAATAAATGATTAATGCTAGATTAATACCTTTTATGATGGATGAAAGTTGTGAATCTGATTCTTGACTTCGCAGCCACGCACACGAATGGCCTCTACGAGAAGTACACGCGAAGTCCTGAAGGATCTTCTTCCGCAACAGTGCTAGCAGCTGCAGAACACTTGAAAGCTGAAATCTGCCCGCCGGTATTCAATCAACTCTTGATCAATCGTCTTGAAGCAGATAGAGATGAGGTTTGTAAGGGAAGTAGAGGACTCAGATCTGATCTTGAATCTTCTAGATATTTACCCTGAAAACCCTATCTAAAATGGAGAAGAAGAGGAGGAGGAGGCGGGTGAGGAAGAAGGCTGCAATGGATGTGTTTTTGGTGCCCATGTTTGACCCCTTTTAATGGCCTCCGAATTTTCATTCAAAATTCGAAATTTATTTTCAGAAAACCTCTTTTAGTTGGCACATGCAAAGGAATAGGAACAACCCAAATCAGATCTCAACCAAATCTGATTTAAATTCAAATTTTAAACACATGTGCAAGAGGGAAGGAATTTGAAATCCATGCGGCAAGGTAAAACACTTCATAATTTCGAAATCACCTCTTGAAATTCGAATTTAATCCATTCAAAAAATCAGACGCCACCTTGGCTGATGGTTTGAGTGATTAAAATCATTTAACACATTGCTTAATGTTTGAATTTAAATTCAAATAACAAACAATGTCGCCATGTGTCAAGCAATGGGTCCATGTGCCATGCAATAATTTTGGTTTATTTAAAATTCATGAAATCCAATTCCATGTCACCAATAATTGCCACATCATCTGAGCCTAATCCCCTTGGGTTGCACCTAATCAAATTTGGTCAAACCCGAATTAAAACAAAGCAATTTGGTTGAACCCAATCTAATCAGGTCAGACCCTGATTGAGCTCAAATTGAATCCAATTCAATTTTGGCTCATGCAAACTCAATCAAATTGAATTATTACTTTGTGTTGGACCTAATTCAATTAGGTCAATCCCCAATTAAGAACAAATTAATTTAAAATTAATTTGATCAGCTTAAGTCCTTTTTGGTTCTGACCTAATCCAATCAGGTCAAAACCCTGATTGAGCCCAAACTTGAATCCAATTCAATTTGGCTCATCCTTAGCACAATTACTCAATCAAATTGAGTTTATTAGTAATTTAATTACTAATTAATCCTTCAATAATTACTTTAATTATTTTATAAGATAATTTGCCAATCAAATTGACCAAATTACCCCTGAATGATTCTTAATCATTCATCAGCTTTCTTGATCAATCAGGAATCTTCTATGCATGTGACCTCATAGGTTCGAACCTAAGCCGATAGTATAGGAACAATTTTCTACACTAATCGATGTGACCATCTAGCAATGGTACCCGACGTCCGGATAGGTCGAATATATGCGAAGCAAATATTCTGGAACCCTGAACTATGGTTACTGTATAATTCAATCCCTTTGACTCCTAATGCCAGGATGACTTAGAGCTCACTGTCAACCCTATAATTAGTACATCCATTATGTGATTAACTTTAGATATCCCGTGACTCCTCACTGGGATTACCCTGGCCAAGGTTTTGCTAAATTAATCACAAGACATTATCTCCTGTTTTCAGGAGGGGTCAATTCCATCTTGACTCACAACTGACTACGCAAGTACTTGACTGCACCTAGTGACCTTCCGTCACTGAATTAGAAATTCAGGTAGTCCGGTACCAAAGTACAGTGAGTTGCTTGCTAGTCACAGGTTGTGGTCTCAGGTCAGAGGGCCAAACTTATACCCATATCCACTCGGAACATCTCTCGACAGTAGAGCGTTTCGGAATTGGTCACGTTTAGTGAAATGTACTTCTACACTTCACTTGTGTGGCATACCAGTGTCTCCACACTCCTTGGTTAAGAGGACAACCAACGTATATGTCACACAATGACCTAATCTCGATAATGTTGTCGTCCTAGTAACAACATATCATTTCGTCGCAAACAAGTTTAAGGACTCAAAGATAAATCCTCCTTTATCATAACATAAGTCCTAAGGACTTCATCATATAAGAGTTCATTTGAAGATGAAATGATGAATAATGCCAAATAACACTTTATTAATTTATCAATTCATTTACAAAATTCAATCATCAATATGCTGACGATTGACATTTAGGATACAAATTCCAACACTAGCACCCCGGAAAGATCCAAAAGCTTCAATCGGTGCTTTACCTCGTGTGGATACCCGTAGAGGCCGGACGCGTATGCGGCTTCCATCAAACCTTCAACAAATCCATGTAAATCAGATTTGCGGAGACCATCTACCCGCACAAGGTGAAGATCTGATCTTCTTAATAATTTAAAAATGATTTATAAGAATTTAATCCTAATCTATCTACAAACGACGGTTTTAAAATACGTTCATACGATGAACGGGATCTTGCATGCCTTCCACTGTAGATCTGAAATTTTTAAAATTTTTCTGCGGCATGTGACCGATCCTAACAGTGGTATCAGAGCCATGGTTATGTAGATTAAGATTAGGATTAAATATTTAAAGGCATTTTAGATCTGAAGTTTAAAGGATTATGCTTGCTGAAATTTTCTGCAAGCAGAATTTTCAGCTTGCTGATTTTTCTACATGCTGATTTTTGGATGCTTAGATTAATGATTCGAATTTTTTGATAATGTGATTACAAATATTTAGAATCATATCTTGCATAATCAGCAAGTCATGAGTTGAAATAATTAGTTAAATTACAGATCTGAAAATAATATTTATGCATAAGATGCGTGTGGTGATGATCATGGATGGACCCTTTACATGTGCTGAAATGCTCTGCGATGTTCTGTGATGCTATGTGATGGCATGTAATTTTAATTTTTCAGATACCTGCGTGCATCTTAACTTCATGTATTAGAGACCTGCGTGTCTCATGAAAGAGAGTTGTAATTTATTCTTTAATTTTATTTAATTTTTAAAGCAATCTGGGATGTAATCTGTGATGTGTGTTGCACGTCGATGGTTGATCGATATGTACATCAACAAGCTCAACATGCACGGATCGAGATCAAGGGTTGATTGAAGATGGATCAAGAAGTTGATCACAACTGGACCTAAGGGATCAAGATCGAGTCAAGAGTTGAAGACGATCAAACCAATTGACGTGCATGTGCTTGTAAAATGACCCCATCCTGGATCCATGATCATCACCAGTTATTTTTATTTTGATATTATGCCTGGATGTTTATGCTTATGTCTATGTGGGTAGATATATATTTGCATGAGATGTGAATAGTCGATCGAGAAAGACCTAAATACAAACCTCCCCAATCAGTCGAGAGTGAACCAATATGAGCTAGTCATATTAGATTAATTGATCTAATTGGTGTCTAGACAAGCCTAAAAGGTGGTTACTTAATTAGGACCTTACTCTTCGAATAAGGAGAGCCTCCCACCTGCTTACTTGGCCAATTGTTCGATTACCTCTTATGAAGAACTCAAGTTGCAAACACTAAGACATGATTTCACAATATTAAGTCCATAGGTCTTCCACCGTAGTAGAGCTGCTAAGGTCTTTTCGGTGTTGATTTGTCTCGGCTGGACACAGTGGGCAAGTTGCATCGGAGGGCTGTACCTCTCTATTAGACATGAGATGTTGCGGAAAAAAGGTGGGGTTGGGCACCAATAACAGTTAGGTGAGGACCCAATGACGACTTTATTTCTGTGGCTATACGGTGGGTCTGACTTAACTAAGTAATAGGGCCAATAACTGTTAGGTGAGGTCTTCATGACTTAGAGACTAAGTACCACTGCAATTTGCTTGAGAAGCATTGCACAAGAGTTGTACACTCATCCATTTATATGTCACCAATAACTGTTAGGTAAGGCGGCATGTAAATCGGTGAGACCGCAGTACCCACTAGAAATCCTAGTCGCGTAAGGTTTTCGTTTCTCCATCAGGAAAGTATAGGAAAAGAAATAGTGGGAGTGCATTTATTCTAAAAGATCCTAAAATAAATTAAGATCAAGTATAAAGCCTAACTAGAATCTTTACTCTCTATAGATCACAATGTCAGCTTCAAACTCTTTGACTCGTATTCTTGAGACCAACCGACTGACCGGAACCAATTACAAAGACTGGCTTAGAAACCTGAAAATTGTTTTGAGTTGCGAGAAAATAGGGTATGTACTCGAGAATGATATCCCCAGGTTACCATCACGTCCGACCGATGAACAGCGTGAGACGCATGAAAAATGGACGGATGATGACATTAGGGTCAAGTGCTACATCATGGCATCCATGTAATGAACTTCAATGCCAGAATAAGAATATGAAAACTGCTAAAAAAATACTGGCACACCTGCAAAAGTTGTATTGTGAGCAGAGTCGCACAGCTCACTTTGAAGTGTCCAAGAGGCTCTTCATGGCAAAGATGCGCGAGGGGCAGTCTGTCCATGATCACTGTCTGACTATGATCAAGGACCTAGAGGAGCTTGAGAAGCTCGGTATGACCATGCATAAGGAACTACAGATAGATCTGATCCTGCAATCCCTTCCTAATTCATTTGGGCAGTTTATAGTAAACTACCATATGAATAAAATTGAATGCACTAAGACCGAACTGTTAAATATGTTGGTAACTGCTGAGGGGGACTTGAAAGGCTCAAGGGGCTTGGCTGCTGAGCTGACTTCTGGTTCCAAGAGAAAGTCTACTTGGAAGAAAAAGAAGCCTGCAAAGAAGCATGAGAAAGACAAGAAGCCTAAGAAGAAAGTTCACAAGAAAAAGGCCAATGACAAAGAAAAATGTTTCCACTGCAATGTCGACGGCCACTGGAAAAGGAACTGCTCTTCATACTGAAAGTAAATCCTAGGTTCTTCGGTGTTTAGCATGCTGAATTTTTTTTTCTTTGAAAACCATGGCTGAACCTGATCGGGTTGCCTACGTACCCCTTCATAAGGGGGATCAAGCCATACGTAGTTCTTTTTAAGTTTCAAAAATGCAGCGAAAAAATCGAATCAAACAATTTAATTCATGCATGTTTACAAGATCAAATCTAGAAATCAGCACCCTAAGAATACATAGGATTATGCCGGAATCGTTTAAACAATTATGCTAAAACTTTCATGCATGATTAACTATCAGATCTGAAACTTAAGAACTCTATTTCAATTAATCTCCGAATATCCATCGAATGGATTCTGGAGATATCTCCGTGAGGAGCCCCAAAAGAGGGTAAAATCTCGAGAAATCGGACCTAGATCTTGACACCATAATAAATGATTAATGCTAGATTAATACCTTTTATGATGGATGAAAGTTATGGATCTGATCCTTGACTTCGCAGCCACGCACACGAATGGCCTCTACGAGAAGTACACGCGAAGTTCCTCAAGAGATCCAATCCTGCGAAAGTGCTAGCTTGCGCAGAATTTCTTAAGGCTGAAATTTGATCTTCCCAACGCTATCAACTTTTAAACCGCCTTCTTGGAAAAACTTGGAGGAAAGGTTTGGAGGGATTGAAGAGGACTTAGATCTGATCTAAAGACTCTTATCAGGGACCCCTAACACTAATGGTGAGATGGACTTAGAGGAGGAAGAAGTCGGCTAGATTGAATGCAGAATTTTTTCATGCATGAACTAGGGTTCCTCTCTTTTCTTTTTCCTTTTTTCTTCTTCTTTTTCTCTCTTTTTTCCTTGAATTCGACCACCAGCTGATGGAGGTCCTTTTAATGTTGTTATCCCCTCTAACTTCATACCAACCATCCCATATTTGTGGAGGATTTTGTGGGGTTTTGAATTTTGAATTCAAAATTCAAGTTCATGTGCCATTACATGATGAAGCTTGATCTAATCTAAACCATTCATCATGTTGCCACTTCCCCCTTTCAATTTCGAAATTCCCATGCCCCCAATCAGATTAGAGGGTCACGTGGTGATTTTGTGGTGATTAAATTCAAAATTCAACCTTAATTAGAAGTGAGATAAAGATAAGGATGACATATACCATGAAGAGAGAGAATTTGATCTTATCCAATTCTTTTCATGAATTTATCTCTCCATGTCACCCCATCTGATGATGAAAGAGGTCCATGATGTTTCCAAGTATCCCATGGAACCATTAAATAAATTAAATTAATTTTTAATCATATTAAAAATTAATTTATGGCGCCATGCATGGATATATGATAAGTAGATTTCAAGATCCGAACAGTTTCAGATCAAACCCATTTAATTTAATTAAATCCTAATAATTAGAATAATCCAATTACCATGGGTTGAACCTAATCCAATTAGGTCAATCCCTAATTAAGCACAAATTTAATCTAATTTAATTTGGTCAACCTAAGTCCTCTTGATTCAGACCTAATCCAATCATGTCAAAAATCCTGATTGAGCCCAGAATTGAATCTAATTCAATTTGGCTCATCCTTAGTCTAATTACTCAATCCAATTGAGTTCATTAGCAATCCAATTACTAATTAATCCTCCGATAATTACTTTAATTATTTTATAAGATAATTTACCAATCGAATTGACCAAATTACCCCTGAATGATTCTTAATCATTCATCAGCCTTCTTGATCAATCAGGATCTTCTATGGGTGTGACCTCATAGGTTCGAACCTAAGCCGATAGTATAGGAACGACTTCCTACACTAATCGATGTGACCATCTAGCAATGGTACCCGACGTCCGGATAGGCTGAATATATGCGAAGCAAATATTCTGGAATCCTGAACTATGGTTACTGTATAATTCAATCCTTTTGACTCCTAATGCCAGGATGACTTAGAGCTCACTGTCAACCCTATAATTAGTACATCCATTATGTGATTAACTTTAGATATCCTGTGACTCCTCACTAGAATTACCCTGGCCAAGGTTTTGCTAAATTAATCACAAGACATTATCTCCTATTTTCAGGAGGGGTCAATTCCATCTCGACTCACAACTGACTATGCAAGTACTTGACTGCACCCAGTGACCTTCCGTCACTGAATTAGAAATTCAGGTAGTCCGGTACCAAAGTACAATGAGTTGTTTGCTAGTCACATGTTGCGGTCTCAGGTCAAAGGGCCAAACTTATACCCATATCCACTCGGAACATCTCTTGACAGTAGAGCATTCCGGAATTGATCACGCTCAGTAAAATGTACTCCTACACTTCACCTGTGTGGCATACCAGTGTCTCCACACTCCTTGGTTAAGAGGACAACCAACGTATATGTCACACAACGACCTAATCTCGATAATGCTGTCGTCCTTGTAACAACATATCATTTGGTCACGAAATAGTTTAAGGATTCGAAGATAAATCCTCCTTTATCATTAATAAGTCCTAAGGACTTCATCATATAAGAGTTCATTTGAAGATGTAAAATGATGAATAATGCCAAAAAAAAAGACTTTATTGATTTGTCAATTCATTTACAAAATTCAATCATCAACATGCTGACGATTGACATTTAGGATACAATTTCCAACACATACCTCGAGAGTCTGAAGAACAAAAAGGTAGACACACCTTCAGAAGGTATGTTAGACTTGCTCGTACTTGAAACTAACCTTACGGTTTCTTCTACTTCTAGTTGGATTATAGATTCTAGTTCTAGTGCTCATTTATGCACTACTATGCAGGGTCTAAAGAAAAGTAGGAGGCTGGCGGAAGGTTAGTTTATTACTTAGAGACTGTTATTATGTCCCTACTGCTAGCAGAAATTTGATTTATGTTTCGTGTTTAGCACAGGATGGTAATGTTTTAACATTCGACAAAGACTGCTGTTCTATTTATTTTAGAGATAAATTAGTTGCACGTGGTTTCATGATTGATAGTCTCTATCACTTACATGTCGATGTATCTGTGAATGTGTCTAAACAAGTAGTGAGTGCCATAGGATTCAAAAGATCCAGAGATGAGATAAACCAGAAGTATTTGTGGCACCTCAGGCTTGGCCATATTGGAGAGGACAGAATGAACAAAATGGAGAAAGATGGGCTTCTCGGCCCATTGACTTCTGAGTCATATCCAGTTTGTGAGTCCTATCTTCAAGGAAAAATGGCTAGATTACCTTTTATAGGACATGGGGAGAGGACCACTGAAATACTTACCCTGGTACACACTGATGTGTGTGGCCCATTTGATGTGTCAGCCAGGGATCGTTATTCGTACTTCATTACCTTTACCGATGACTATTCACGATATGGGTATGTGTATCTTATGAGATATAAATCTGAGTCTTTTGAAAAGTTCAAAGAGTTCAGAAATGAAGTAGAAAAACAGACCGGAAAAACCCTTAAGGTTCTTCGATCAGATCGAGGAGGAGAATACCTTAGTAGAAAATTTCAGAACTATCTCAAGGAGAATGGCATAGTCTCACAATGGACGCCTCCGGGCACACCTCAACTCAACGGGGTGTCAGAAAGGAGGAATCAGACTCTATTGGATATGGTCCGATCTATAATGAGCTTCACAGATCTGCCTATGTTTCTTTGGGGAGATGCCTTATTATCCGCGATTTATTTATTGAATAGAGTTTCCTCTAAATCCGTTTCTACCACACCGTATGAGATATGGCATGGTAAGAAGCCGAGTCTTAGTCATCTCAAGATTTGGGGATGTCCGACCCACGTCAAACGACAGCAGGCGGATAAGTTAGAGCCTAGGACCATAAGTGCTCGTTTCATTAAATATCCTAAAGAGTCATTAGGATACAATTTTTACGTCTCAGAGGATCATAATGTGTTTGTAAGCCGACATGCCGTCTTCTTGGAAAAACAGTTTATCCTTGATAGAGGCGGTGGGAGAAAAATTGAGCTTGAAGAGAAAGTCTCTGAAAAGCAACGAGCCTTGGATCCTATAGAACCTATTCATACAGAGCCAGTACACGTTGTACCTCCTCCACCTCATAGATCTAGTAGGGTCTTCCATCCTCCCAATAGATACTTAGGTATACTAGTAGAGGACACCGAGGAAATGTTCCTCATGGGAGATAGGGAACATGTACAAGATCTCAATACCTACAACGAGGCGATATCAAAAATCGATTCCGAGAAATGGCTGGAAGCCATGAAGTCAGAGATAGACTCCATGTATTCCAACCAAGTCTGGACCTTAGTAGATCCACCAGAAGGTATAGTACCTATTGGATGCAAATGGATCTACAAAAGAAAAATAGGTTCGGATGAAAAGGTAGAGACCTATAAAGCAAGGCTAGTCGCAAAAGGGTATAGTCAACGCGAAGGCATTGACTATCAGGAAACCTTTTCACCTGTAGCCATGCTGAAATCCATTCGAACATTGCTTGCCATTGCAGCATTTCATGATTATGAAATTTGGCAGATGGATGTGAAAACTGCTTTCCTGAATGGATATCTTGATGAAGATATCTATATAGAGCAGCCTTTGGGTTTCACTTCCAATGATGAGATCACAAGGTCTGCAAGCTGCAAAAATCCATCTATGGACTAAAGCAAGCATCTCGAAGTTGGAACACTTGTTTCAATGATGCGATCAAATCGTTTGATTTCATCAAGAACGAAGAGGAACCGTGTGTTTACAAGAAGGTTAGTGGGAGTGCTGTCGTGTTCCTCGTACTGTACGTGGATGACATCCTCTTGATTGGGAATGATGTTCCGATGCTAACCTCGGTCAAGGTCTGGTTGTCAAAAGAGTTCTCCATGAAAGACCTTGGGAAAGCATCCTACATTTTGGGGATTAAGGTCTATAGAGATAGATCTAAAAGGATGCTTGGCCTATCACAGAAGATGTACATAGAGGAGGTACTGAAGAGGTTCAGTATGGAAAACTCCAAGAGGGGTCTATTACCCCTAAGGCATGGGATTCATCTCTCCAAGAAGATGTGCCCCAACACATCTGAAGAGATACAACGCATGAGCAAGATCTCTTATGCTTCGACAATAGGGAGCCTCATGTATGCCATGCTATGTACACGACCTGATATAGCCCTTGCTGTGAGTATCACTAGCAGATATCAGTCGAATCCAGATGAAGAGCACTGGACTGCTGTGAAGAACATTCTTAAGTACTTAAGAAGAACTAAAGATTTGTTCTTGGTTTTTGGAGGATCATCAGAGTTAAAGGTAGAAGGATACACAGATTCAGACTTCATGACTGATATTGATGATAGAAAGTCTACATCTGGATATGTGTTCTTGTGCAATGGTGGTACGGTAAATTGGAAGAGTTCCAAACAACCAATCATTGCTGATTCTACCATGGAAGCTGAGTATATCGCCGCCTCTGAAGCTGCAAAGAAAGCCTTCTGGTTCAAGAAATTCATTGCAGAGTTAGATGTAATGCCATCAGATGCCATCACACTCTACTGCGATAATAATGGCGCCATAGCTCTTGCTAAGGAGCCAAGGTTTTATAGGAAGTCCAAGCATATAGAACGGCGCTTTCACCTCATACGCGATTACCTCGAGAAGAAATATGTCGAGGTGCAGAGAGTAGACTCCGCGGACAACGTGGCGGACCCGCTCACTAAGCAGTTAAATCAGCAGAAGACTAAAGCCCACCTTGAGAAGATGGAACTTAGATATATGACTGATTGGCTTTAGTGTAAGTGGAAGATTGTTAGATGTATGCCCTAGAAGCCAATCTGGCAGACACATTATTTATTCTGGAATATAAATTTGTACTTGACTTTATTATTATTGAATAATAAATGGGCATCTTTTCATTCATATTGTTTATGTATCTATGAATCGTCCAAGAAATTAATAATATGATGATACATATTCTCAAGAGTTGAGAATTTGAGCCATGTATCATTGGTGATTAATTTCTAAATGCTCCTGATCAATGGATCATCACAAGAACGGTGATCGATCCGATCAGTGCACAGATTGCTTTCCTTATGGATGGACGAGACTCGAGTCCACTGTATAGGGACACTGAAGTGAGAGTGCAGGTGCTTGTTAGAGAACAAGGGTACTGAGCGTGACCAAGACAAGAAGTCACTTGGATGTCTATCCACTCGTCAGTGACTTGCTTGATGTTGCAGTAGTGTGACTGGTCCTTTGACCTGCGGTGCTTCGGCTATTCACAGTGAGGTTATTATAGTTTGACTGCACATATATATGGTCTCTAGTCATATGGGTCCTTGTTGTGTAGATTGGCTGCAGTAGGTTCACTGTAGGAGTAGGGTATGCACTTACATGGAATCTATCGACCTTGATAGAAGAGGAGTGATCCTTTGTGATTTATTAGACTAAGTTCTAAGACCTTGGCCAGGGCAGTAATATAAAGTGGAGAAAGAGTTTTTCACTATCGAACTCAAGTCAAATAAATCTAGACATATGACAGACGACGGAGTTTGACGAGTTATCCATGACCTCCAGTCTGTAGGGATCCACGATAGAAGGACTGTATCATACGATAACTGCACCTAGAGGTTCATCATTCTGTTCTGCTGGGTAGCCACTACATACTGCTAGGTGTCACTGGTGGATGGTGAGACTCCATGGATCATCTTTATGGTCGATGAACCCTGATGAGTTGAGTTGGAATTGTTTCAACCCATTGAAAGGAGTTTTCAATGATATTGTGATAGAGATCGCAATATATCTCACTACTAGTCAGAATAGAACCTATGGGGTCACACACATTAGAGGTATTGACCGATCCGATGGTTGAATGTGATTAGGAATCACAAATAATCAATTAGATTGATAAATGGATAACCCGCTAAGAGTTAGTGGTTGGAAGAAGGAATAATTACAATCGGATTGCAATTTAATTTAATTAATTAGATTTAATTAATTGGACTTGATCATGAGTCTTACTTGGAGTGAGATTCATGAAGTCCTAATTAGATTAGGATTTCAAATTAAATTAGAGTCCTACTTGGAATAGGATTTCTAAAATCCTAATTGTCTTAGGGCTGAAATTTGAACAAGTCCTGATTAGATTAGGATTTTCTTAAGTCCTAATTAATTCTAAATTTAATCTAATTAATTTCATGACTCCTAATTAGATTAGGATTGAAGAGTTCAATAGAGTCATGGTTCAATTAAATCCTAATTAGATTAGGATTTGGAGGAAATTAAAATGGGTTCATATAAATCCTATTTTGAATGGGATTAGATCCATGCATTAGACCCAAACCATCTTACCATTTAATTTGATTAAGTGGTTAATTAAAGGATTGAAGAGTTCAATAGAGTCATGGTTCAATTAAATCCTAATTAGATTAGGATTTGGAGGAAATTGAAATGGGTTCATATAAATCCTATTTTGAATGGGATTAGAATGAGCCGACCCCCAAGTGCCCGAGTCGTCTCTAGAAAAGCACGAGTCGACTCCAGTTTGGTCCGAGTCGACTCTAGGACAAGGCGTGCACATTAATTCAAATTTGGAACAGTGGCCGAGTCGTCTCCAGTCAAGCACGAGTCGACTCCTGCAACAGGCGAGTCGACTCCAGATCGCGCGAGTCGACTCCGATCCCAACGGAAACTTTGTCAGGAGTTGCAGACTGTGCACAACGGCTCTATTTTTGTCTCTAACGGCTAGATTTCTATTTCCACGACATCTAAAGCTATAAAATCAAGAGGAGAGCTAGGAAAGAAGGCATGGAAGTGGGAGAGAACATTTAGAGAAGAGATTTTAAAGAGATTACAAGGAAAATCTCCCATAAGCAAAAAAAGGGCCATCCAAAGCGAAATAGAGAGAAGAAGAGCATCCAAATGAATCCCAAAGCTTTCTCTCCATCCGTGTGCTGCCTCAATGATCCTCTACCTCGTGCCAAATCAGAAGAGGGTCAAGTAAAGAAGAAGCCGAGTTCCTTCATCTTCAAAATTCGTTTGAGAGCTTCTCTTTACTCCATTTGTTTATATTTGCTATATTTGCTTAGTTAAGAAGCTTGTATTTCCTTTAAATTCTTTGTCTAATATCTTGTAACTTGATTCAATCAAGGGATTGAATCAAGGGGTTAAGGTTTGTTGGTGAGCCAAAGGAAAAACCAACGGTGTTAAGGTTTGTTGGTGAGCCAAAGGGAAAACCAACGTTGTAAGGTTGTGGTTGGTGAGCCTTTGGAAAAACCAACTGGGTTGGATTGTGAGCCCGTGAAAACAATCGGTAGGTTCTAGTCGGTGAGCCTGTGAAAACCGACCGAGTTCGTTGTGATCTCGTAAAACAACAAGCTGGGTTGTGAGCTTGTAAAACAACCGGCTGTAATCTAAGGGATTATAGTGAAATTCCCAAGAGGTCTTGGGGAGTGGATGTAGGTGCTGGGATGCACCGAACCACTATACTTTTGTTGTGTTTGTGATGCTCTTTGTTGTATGACTTCCTCACTCACTTTCTTACTTAGATACTACGCTTGCTTAACTCTTCTCCGTGTATCCTTTAGTTGCAAGCATATTCAATTTACTTAATCAAGTCTCATTCAATTGAATTGCATACTTGGGCAAACTTAGACTAATCTTTTATTGAGTCCACTGCTTAATAGTTGATTAGATTAGAATCATACTCTTGCTAAGCTTAAATTCCACTAAGCATCCATACAACTTAGCTTAATTAACTCTAAAAGATTAGAAGTAGTTGAAAAGTTTTTAAAGACCCAATTCACCCCCCCTCTTGGGTTGTCACCTTGGGCAACAAGTGGTATCAGAGCAGGTGCTCTAAAGTTAATTGTTGATCTCACGATCAAGAGCCAAAGATCATGACAACTCAAATAGATAGTTTTCTAGAAGAGGGACAATTAATTGATAGACCTCCACTATTTAATGGCATAGATTACACATATTGGAAAGCACGCATGCGCATTTTTATTCAATCATAAAACTATTATTTATGGAATATCATAATAAATGACCTTCACACACTCTCTCAAACTGTTAATGAAAAAGGCTTAGCACAATTGAATGATAATGCTATGAACATACTATATTGTGCTATCCATGAAACTATATTTCATAAGATTTCTGCATGCTTATCTGCTAAGGAGATCTGGGATACTTTAGAAAATATTTATGATGAATCTCAGATTAGCTCACATGTGCTTCAATTACATACTAACAATGAGACTGCAGAAAAAGGTGTTGAATCTCCCACCTCAGTCGAGTCGACTCCCAGTTTGTCCGAGTCGACTCCTAGAGGAAAACAGTCTGAAAGGCAGAGACTCAGATTTTCAGACCCTGTCAGCAAGTCGACTCCAGAAAGGTTCGAGTCGACTCCGATGGTTGCCGAGTCGACTTCCGACGTTTCCGAGTCGACTCCTAAGGGTAACAGAAGAAAGACAGAACGATGTATTTCAGACCCTGCAACCGAGTCGACTCCAAGCGCTCTAGAGTCGACTCCCAAGTCAGCCGAGTCGACTCCAAAACGATCCGAGTCAACTCCGAGGCAGTTCAGCTCCAAAAAACTACAAGAGGTAACTAACTTGTGCTTTATGGCACAAGCAGATAAGGTAAAATCTGAATCTACTTTTACATCAAATGATTCTCAAGAAGAATTCCCTTATGATGAATTATTAAGTGCTTTTCATGAGTTGTATGATGAATGTAGAAAATTAGCTATAAAGAATAAAAATCTTAAGAAACTAAATCTGAAAATTTCAAAAGAAAGAAATTCTAGTGATGAAATACAAGATAAACTAAATTCTGAAAATGAAAGCTTAAGATTAAATTTAGAACAATTGATTCAAAAAAATCAGAGTTTAATTAAAGAAAATCAAAACTTAAGTAAAGAAATTAACCAATTAAAATCTTTTATTAACAAATTCACTGTAAGTTCAGAAAGATTAAAAATGATGTTTGAAAGCCAATATGTTGCTTATGATAAATCAAAACTTGGCTTGACTCCTTTACTTAACAATAAATCTCTAGAGAAAAAGGTTATCAATTCACCAAGCAAACCATTAAATAAGATAACTTATTTCAAACATGAAAAGAATGGGCATAACAACTTTACCTATCGTTCTAACATAATTAAATCAAGTGGTAAAGTTATTACAATTAAACAAATTTGGGTTACAAAAGAAACTATATGTCCTAACTCTCAAGGACCCAAGCAAGCTTGGGTACCCAAAATGAAAATATGAGGATGTAGATGTAGGTGTGCCAAGATACCCATGGAACAAATAGAACTTTCATACAAATGGGTGTTCTAGACACACGTCAAAAAAAATAAAACTTAAAATATACTTATGAAAAGTAATTAAAAAATAATGAAATCAGTAACCCTTGCATCTCATCATTATTTTTGCTTTAGTATTTGATTAAAATATGAATTGCAAGTATTGATCAATTTTGTGATATAGAAAATACTTTTGGAAATACACTCAAATCACTTCATTTTATAGTATACTTTACTCACTATTGGATAAGTTGCAAAATGATTAATCAATTTATTAAGAATAACTCTATGAATTCTCTATATGCTTGATTGAGAGTTTTTATCCATGGCATTATTGTTTATTGATCATAGATATGATAATGTGTACTTGGTGTGCTTTTGAATATATATGCACTATGAATACCAAGATTAAAGAAACCATCTTTGGCATATAAAATCAACTCATGCTAGTATGTACTTAATCTCAAAAGATCTTGCCATTGGCTTACTTAGATTATCTTCTGAAAGGTCAAAGTTTGCTATGCATGTTAACTAAGGAAACAAACAAGAATCAATTTCTAAATCTAAAGATGTTGTTTCCATCACTAAGTTTTCAAAAGCTTACATTGGATTTGTTCTTGGCAAATAAAATTGAAGTATTTTCTGTATTTGCTAAATCTTGTAAAAGTGTTTCAAATAAAAAAGGTTTCCAAACTGTGAAGATAAAGAGTATCATGGCACAGTATTGAAAACTAAAATCCTGATAAAGTTTATACAGAAAATAATATTAAATTCAATTATTTCAGCTCCAAGGACACCATAAGTAAAATAGGGTTAATAGAATTCTTGAAGAAATGAAAAAGACAATTGAGTATGATAGTCATCTACTTAAATGATTTTTAAAAAGCTATCATCACTGCTTGTCATACATATGACTTCTATTAGATCTATTTTTGATGAAAACTTCTTTTGATCTTCTGAAAAATAGAAAATGAACTATTGCATATCTCTCATATTTTTCAGTCGTACATACTATGCTTGATATGTTCTTATGAAAATAATGCCAAATCTGATAAAGATATTTCTATCCTTGGATATCATTCATCAAGCAATGCATATAGAACATTCAATGAAAAGATTCGAGTTGTAGAAATATCAATTCATTTTATTCTTTATGAGACTAATGATTTATTATCAAGATACTAAAATTAAATTATATATGTATATGGTTAATCTTTTACATATAACAATCTGAAAACTTGTTAATAATTATAACCAAATTGAGTTTTTCAGAAATGCACTTAATGAAGAAAAATTGATGACTACTAAAAGACTAAATCAAGAAAAGATGAAATAGATCTTGATTCTTGCATGATTAGAAGTAAAGATCATCATTATCATTTGCTTGCTTTATGAGCTTTATATTCTATCAAATGAATGTGTAGAATGCACTCCTAGGTGCTTATTTTATTAAAGAAGATATATGTTAAATAACCACCATATTTGAAAACACTCATTACAAATATGATAAAGCAATATATAATTTGGAACAAGCATCAAAAGCATGATATAAAAGCTTAAGTAACCTTTTTTTTGATAGAAAGTAATAGTGATAAATCTATGCATCAAAAAGAAGAATTTGTGATATCTTATTTGCTCAAAGTATGCATTGATGACATCATTTTTGGTTCTACTAATGAAGAGTTATATGAAGATTTTACTTAGCTCATGCAAGGTGAGTTTGAAATATGTATGATGAATGAATTAACATCTTCTCTCAAACTCCAAATTAAGACAAACAAGAAAGGGGATCTTCATTGACCAAAGTTAGTCCACAAGAAAACTCTTATAGAAGATTGGCATGAAGAAGGTATGTCTATGACCCCATCTTGTAGAATTTGAAAAGAATGAGCAAAGTAGATCTATTGTTTTAGAGCTGTATTGAAGCATGATAGAATAATTATTTTATCATACAGCTAGTAGACCAGATTGTATGCTCATTATGTGACCTTGTGCAAGACTTCAATCTAACTTTAATGAATCATATTTTATTGATAACAAATAAATCATAATCTGAATTTTGATAGAAACAACTGTTTAAGATAAGTTGATTAAAACTTAGCTAGCGTGTCTTATTGATAATTATCTTAAGCAAATAAAATCTAAACTAAATCGATTTTGAAAATAAGAAATTGATTTGACCTTGATAAATCTTCCTATTGCTTCACATGCTTGTCCTTGAACCTTCTTGGTTAATGAAACTATCTTTTAAGTTCAAGTGACATGTGTTTGCTTATATTTAGGCAATCTCTTGAGTAAAGTGACTCAACATTCAATTGTTGTCATATCTTATGATTGAGTCACCCAGTTAAGCAATATGCTATATGAATGTTTTGTATCTTGAAAAAACTAATGACTTTCTTTCAAGAAAGAAAAGGAGTTTGGTAATAATGCAGGATCCTTGAGCAAGAAAATGAGAAATTTCAACTTGAAGGATATCTCCATGTAAGATACAATAAACATTCACATGCAAACAAGAGAGAGGACCTTCTTCAGCCAAAAGTTCGTACATAAGAAATCTAGTAGGTATTTGACTGAAGAATGCAGAATGAATTGGTAATTCTAGATACCTCTCTCATAAATTAATTGAGCAAAGTCAATAACTTAAATCTTATTATGGCATGATTAAGGTCTTTAATTATTAATTTTTGATATCATGTCTATATATATATTGATTGACTTATATTTTTAGAAATTGTTTCATGGTTTGCCCAAACTAAAATATATCTTTGCCTATGTCATAACCATGAAATACACAAGTTTATGCTTAAAATTTTGATTTAAAATAACTTGTGAGAAATTATGAATCCTTGAGCACAATGAAAAAGTTGTTTGCATGATATACATCTATATGATACATAAGATTATTTCTTTATTCTGCTCTTTCATGTAAATTACTTGAGAATAACAAAAAGAGAGAGAGATAAAGAAAAGAAAATGGATATTATTCAAGAGATGTAAAATCTAAGCAAAGGCAAATACTCCAATCTTAAGAAAAAGCAAAATAAGCATAATATATTCAGCACATTTGGAAGGGATAAAATCCGTAATTAATTACACTGAAACAGGGAGAGTTTGAAGTAAACTTTTTAAATTTTCTATATTGCTCATCATAGGGATGGTGCCAATGGGGAGGCTAGTGGTAGTACCCGGCACTATTTGACCCAACTATTCGGTGTAGGGTATATTAGGGACGGCGCAAGAGGGAGGTTAGTGGTAGTACCTCGTGCCCCTTCCAACTCCACCGGATAGGGAGCAAATAGAGTATAGAGCATAAGAAAGTAAAAATGAAAGACAAAGTAAATGAAAGTATATAAAAAGAATCAAGTCAAATTTTTAATCACTTGAAAACACATTTTAAGGATGAAATCAGTGCAAAATTATATTTAAATAGGGGGAGTTTATTTGAAAAGAATTGATTTTGATCCTTGACACGCTGTTTCTTAATATTTTAATGCATGACTTAACGCATGATATATTTTGCATGTGGCATGATGTTCTGAATTATGGATTCTCAATATTTTGTAATGTTCCATGATTAGATAATTTGATTGAATGTTTGAAATACTATATGAAGTTATTTTATGGTATTATTGAAAAGAAATTTTAGATTTGTCGTTCACAATCATCTTTGAAATCTGAAAGTTGAATAAATTTATAAAAAGGAGAAGAGAAGTATATCTCTATTTAGGCAAAATGAATTGATTTTGTTTTATCTTTCAACTTGCCTAATTTTGGTATATAATGTTCTAATTCATACCAAAACTCAATATAAATACAAATATTCTGAATATGCTCTTATATGTTTGAAATATGTGTTTTCAATCGTAATTGTTACGGGGGAACTTAGCCACCATGCCCCACGTGACCGGCACGCGCGCCCAGGAAGACTACGGCTGCCCCTTGATCCAGCAATCCGACCTCGGGTCGGATATCTTCGGCTCCGCAGCCCGACCCCGAATCGGCTGCCCCTTGATCCAGCAATCCGACCTCGGGTCGGATATCTTCGGCTCCGCAGCCCGACCCCGAGTCGGCTGCCCCTTGATCCAGCAATCCGACCTCGGGTCGGATATCTTCGGCTCCGCAGTCCGACCCCGAGTCGGTTGCCCCTTGATCCAGCAATCCGACCTCGGGTCGGCAATCTCTGGACAACAACAGACTGTTCCCCTGAGGCACGCCGCGGCCCCCTGCTCCCCTACTCCCTGCAACGGCCGAATCCGGCGCTGCCCCACGATCCCCTGTAACAGTCGTACAAAGCGGAGCTCCACTACGCCCTGCCATGGCCGTACCCAGCGCTGCCCCACGACGCCCTGTAACGGCCACGTCAGTGGCAACCCCATCGTGCCACACGATGACCAATCCCCAGAAAAACCCCCCAGCCTGATATATATGGGGCTGGGGGGGGAAGGGGGAGGGTAAGAAAGATTTTCCAGAGTATCATCTTACCTGCTACCTCTCCTTCTCCTTCTCCTTCGATCTCTCCTGACTTGATCGTCGGAGGGCCCCCACTACCCTGGTGGTGGTGCGAGGCTTGCTTGCAGGTTTTCCGGCGGAGGGCGGAGCGCAACCAAAGCAATTCAAAGGGAACCCCGTTCACACCGCTGTGCCAATCGTTCTCGGTTTGGACCCCCAGCAACAGTTGGCGCTAGAGGAAGGGCCCGGATCTCAGAGCGATCGTAATGGCACGGCGAGGTGGTCGTGGAGCTTCCAATGCTTCCGGTCGCGGGGCCTCTCGCGCCTCTGGCCGGGAGGCCGCTGCATCTCCAACACACTCTCAGCAACACTCCACCGCCCCACCGCCCATTCAGACGGTCGAAGCCGCCCAGTTCGACCAGCTAGCCCAGCAGGTTCGCACCCTCGCGGAGGCGGTGTAGAATCTGCAGGGTGCGATGTCCTGGGCGCCGCAGCGGGCTCAGGAGCCGCTGCTGCCTGAGCGTTCGCCTGTCCTCCTCAACCCGCGCTCCTTCCTCTCCCATGGGGAGGAGCGCCGGCGCGAGGAGGATTCTCGAGCACGCTCCATTCTGCCGGGACCTTCCCACCGGAGCTGCGCGGGGTACGAGAGGCGGGCCCGGGCGCGTTCCCAGACCCCCCAGTCCTCGAGGAACCCGCGCTCTAGTCGGTCCCCCTCTCGCCGCTCCTTGTCTCCCACCCACCGGTCGCGCTCCCTGGACCGGCGGGTGGACGATCTCCACCGACAACTCCAGGTCCTGAAGGGCCATTCCAAAGATCCCTTCGCCGACTTAGAGATCTCCTCCCAGCCGGCGCTCGCCTCGAGGATCCTGCGGACCCCGAATCCGCCGGGGTTCAAAATGCCGGCAATCGAGCCCTATGACGGGGCGGCGGACCCGCGGGATCACGTCGAGAGTTTCAGGACCCTTATGCTCCTCCACGGAGCATCAGATCCCCTTCTCTGCAAGGCTTTCCCGGCAACCCTCCGTGGCCCGGCGAGGGCGTGGTTCGCCGGGCTGGAGGCTGACTCAATCCAGTCCTTCGACCAGTTCACTCGCCTCTTCATCACTCATTTCGCCGTCAGTAGCCGGCGGCGACTGGTCTCCGACTCCCTCTTTGATGTCCGGCAAAACGAGGGAGAAAGCCTGCGGAATTATCTTACCCGCTTCAACAGGGCTACGCTGGAGGTCCGGAACCTGAGTCAGGAGGTAGCTCTTTCAGCCCTGAAGCGTGGCTTCCGGAAGGGCAGACTCACCTTCTCCCTGGACAAACGCCTGCCGCGGAGCTTCCCAGAGCTGTTGTCCCGGGCGAACCAGTATGCGGACGCCGAGGAGGCGGCCGCCCACCGGAGCAAGGAGGCCGCCGAGATCCCTCAAAAGCTTGGGAAGAAAAGGCGGAAAGAGGCACGCCAGAGGAGGAGCCCGACGCCTCAACGTCGGCGCAGAAGCCCGTCGCCGGCGAAGAACCACGGCGCCCCACGCCCTCGTTCTCCGCCCCGACGTTTTCACCAGTACACCCCTCTCCTGACTCCCTGGGCCCAGATCCTTATGGAGATCAAGGGGCGGGAGGACCTCCCGGCCCCGAGACAGATGCGGAGGATCCCTGGGAAGAGGCCCTCCCGGGCGTACTGTGAGTACCACCGAGACCACGGCCACGACACGGAGGACTGCTTCCAGCTTCGGGACGAGATCAAGGCTCTCATCCGCCAGGGGCATCTCGGTCGATATGTGAGCGACCGACGTCCCCCCGCAGACCCGCGTCCGGCCGACCCGGCCCCTCCGGAGCCTCGGGAGCAGAATCGACCCGTTGCGGGCGTGATCCACACTATCACTGGGGGCTGCCCCCGGCCCGTGAGGAACGCAGGGGGCCCGACGGAAGCGTCAGGGGCGGCCGTCGCAAAGAGACAGAGGGTCGGCAATGTAATCACCTTTTGTGATGAGGATGTAAAGGGGGTTCAGACCCCCCACGATGACGCCATGGTGATCTCCCTCACTATGGCAAACTATGATGTAAGGCGTGTTCTTGTGGATAGTGGAAGCTCAGCTGATATCTTGTTTTACGAGGCCTTCCAAAAGATGGGCTTGTCCAGACAATTGTTGCACAAAATATCCACCCCCCTCATAGGATTCACCGGTGACGCTGTCCCGGCGGAAGGTGTCGTTGAGCTGCCTGTGACTGCGGGCGTCGCACCCGCAGAAGCCACGGTGCGACTCGGGTTCTTGGTCGTCCGTGTTCCCTCGGCCTACAACGCTATCCTCGGACGACCCGGACTGAACGCCCTTCGCGTGGTGGTCTCTACGTACCACTTGCTCATGCGGTTCCCCACGGCGGTCGGGATCGGGGAGGTCCGAGGCGACCAACCGACCGCATGGCAATGTTTCCTAGCGACCCTCAAAGGGAAGAAGCCCGCAGAAGCCCTAAGCGTCGAGTCCCTTGATGCCAGAGACGAGGTGGCCTTGCGGCAGGGGGAGCCGGCCGAGGGTGTGGTCGAAGTTCCCCTCGAGGAAGGCCGCCGGGACCGGGTGGTCCGAGCCAATGCCGATGTATTTGCCTGGTCGACGGCCGATGTACCTGGGATCGACCCGGAGGTCATTTCTCACGCCCTCAACGTCGACCCGACCCACCGGCCAGTGAAGCAGAAGAAGAGACACTGTGCCCCGGATCGGATCCGGGTGGTCGACCAGGAGGTAGACAAACTCTTGGAGGCAGGATTCATAAGGGAGGTGAGTTACCCCGAGTGGCTGGCAAATGTTGTACTTGTCCGGAAGGCGAGCGGGAAGTGGAGGATGTGCGTCGACTATACCGACCTGAACAAGGCGTGCCCTAAGGATAGCTTCCCGCTTCCGCGGATAGACCAACTGGTCGACGCGACTTCCGGATATCAGCTGCTGTCTTTCATGGACGCCTTCTCCGGTTACAACCAGATAATGATGGCCCCACAGGACGAGGAGAAAACTGCCTTTATAACGGACCGGGGGCTGTACTGCTACAAGGTAATGCCCTTCGGTCTGAAGAACGCTGGCGCCACTTACCAGCGCCTCGTCAACAAAATCTTCAAAGAGCAAATCGGCCGGAACATGGAGGTGTACGTGGACGATATGCTGGTGAAGAGCCGCCAGGCAGACCAGCACATCGTGGATCTGGAGGAGACTTTCACCACCTTACGGAAGTTTCGCATGAAGCTGAACCCAGCGAAGTGCGCCTTTGGCGCTTCGGCCGGGAGGTTCCTTGGTTTCATTGTCAACCAGCGGGGTATCGAAGCCAACCCGGACAAAATCAAGGCCATCCAAGGTATGTCCCCTCCGACCAAAGTAAAGGAAGTTCAGGAGCTCGCTGGAAGGGTCGCCGCGCTCGGACGATTTGTGGCAAAATCGGCCGAACGCTGCCAACCATTCTTCAAGGTGTTAAAACGCCCAAAAGACTTCCTCTGGACGGCCGAATGTCAAGCAGCATTCGACCAGCTCAAGGAATACCTGGCGTCTCCTCCCCTACTATCTAAGCCGCAAGAAGGGGAGATGCTCTACCTCTATCTGGCGGTCTCCCCAACCGCGGTCAGTGCGGTGCTGGTTCGGGAAGAGGCAAAGCTCCAGAAGCCTGTGTACTACATCAGCCGGGTCCTACGGGACGCCGAGACGCGGTATACGAAGGCTGAAAAGATCGCCTTCGCGTTGCTGACCGCGACCAGGAGGCTCCGCCCCTATTTCCAGGCCCATTCTGTCACCCTCTTAACTGATCAACCGTTACGACAGATCCTCAGCAACCCCGAGAATGCGGGACGGCTGGTGAAGTGGGCAGTAGAACTCGGTGAGTTCGACATCCGCTACCAGCCTCGACCCGCCATCAAGGCCCAGGTGCTCGCGGACTTCCTCGCTGAGTGCACGGTGCAGGAGGCGGAACCTAGACCGCCGAAAACGCCCAGCCTCGACCTCCCGACCTGGACGCTTCACATCGATGGGTCGTCGAACCCCGAGGGTGGAGGGGCCGGGCTGGTCCTTACCAGTCCTGATGGAGTGATAGCCGAGTATGCCTTGAGGTTTGTGTTGTGGGATGGGGTTCCCAGTTTAGTCCCACATCGGATAATCAGCGGAAAGGTCTGTGCCTTAAATGGGGGGTGCAAACACCTCTTCTTACCGAGGGCCCTTTTGTAGGACAAAACCGTGAGGGTAGGGGTAGTACCTCCGCGGACCCCCGCGCCGGCAGGGCTCGGGACTGTCATTGGGCCACGGCCCTGGGCGACCTCCCGCAGACCCGAAGCGGCAATCCCAGAGCGGACAATACCTCGGGGAGGACGCGGATGCTTTCCCTGCTCGTCCGGTGTGCGGGCTGGTGTCGGGGTTCCGACCCCACATCAGATGGCGCTAGAGGAAGGGCCCCGGCCACGCACAGACCTTCCCGCTCGGGGGGCTGTGTTGTGGGATGGGGTTCCCAGTTTAGTCCCACATCGGATAATCAGCGGAAAGGTCTGTGCCTTAAATGGGGGGTGCAAACACCTCTTCTTACCGAGGGCCCTTTTGTAGGACAAAACCGTGAGGGTAGGGGTAGTACCTCCGCGGACCCCCGCGCCGGCAGGGCTCGGGACTGTCATTGGGCCACGGCCCTGGGCGACCTCCCGCAGACCCGAAGCGGCAATCCCAGAGCGGACAATACCTCGGGGAGGACGCGGATGCTTTCCCTGCTCGTCCGGTGTGCGGGCTGGTGTCGGGGTTCCGACCCCACATCAGTTTGGATTTCCAGTTACCAACAACGAGGCGGAATACGAGGCCCTAGTCGCGGGACTCAAACTCACCGGGGAGCTCGGCATCCGGCGTTTGAAGGTCTTCACCGACTCCCAGCTGGTGGTCGGGCAGGTCCGTGGGGAGTTCGAGGCCCGGAGCCCGACCATGCAGAACTACGTCCGGAAGGTGCAAGCACTCATTCCCGACCTCGGCAGTGTCGACATCCAGCAGGTCCCCAGAAGCGAAAATGCCAGGGCCGACAGGTTGTCCCGCTTGGTGGGCGCAGAGGCGCACAACTTGTCGAGGGCAATCTACCTGGAGACCCTGAATGCCCCGAGCATCGGCGAGGCTGGAGCGGTGATGGCGATTGATCCGGAGCCGTCTTGGATGGACCCGCTCGTCGCCTACCTCGCCGAAGGGATCCTCCCTGAAGACGAAGATCAAGCTCGGCGACTTGTCAGGAAGTCCGCCCACTACGTACTCTATGAAGGGAGGCTGTATCGGACCTCGTTTACCGCCCCCCTCTTAAGGTGCCTCCGCCCCTCGGAGGCGGCCTACGTCCTCGGCGAAGTCCATGAGGGCGTCTGCGGATCGCACTCGGGGGCTAGGTCCTTGGCGCACAAGATCATGAGGCAAGGCTATTATTGGCCTACCTTGTTGGAGGACTCAAAGGATCACGTACGGAAATGCGACGCCTGCCAGCGCCACGCCAACGTCCAGAGAGTCCCTTCTGTCCCCTTGGCACCAATCACCGCACCCTGGCCCTTCGCACAGTGGGGAATGGATATCCTCGGACCATTCCCCGTCGCTTCCGCCCAGCGGAAATTCTTGATTGTTGCAATCGACTACTTCACCAAGTGGGTGGAGGCAGAGCCGCTGGCCACTATCACGGAGGCGCAAGTCCGGAAGTTCGTGAAGAAAAACATCATTGTCCGATTTGGGGTACCCCGGGTCCTCATCTCGGATAATGGTCGACAGTTCGACAACAAGCATTTCCGTGACTTCTGCGGAGAATTCGGGATCGAGCATCGGTTCACATCTGTGTCGCATCCCCAAACCAACGGTGAGGCCGAGGTGACAAACCGGACAATCCTCCAAGGAATTAAGGCGCGAATCGGTCGGACGGGGCAAGCTTGGGTCGAAGAACTCGAGAACGTCCTTTGGGCGTATCGGACCACGCATCGGACCCCTACCGGGGAGACGCCTTTCAGCCTAACCTATGGCACGGAAGCGGTTGTCCCCGTGGAGCTCGGACTCCCCTCGCCCCGGGTGGCTACGCACCGACCCGAGGCCAATTCGGAGCAACTCCGAGGAAACCTGGACCTCTTGGAAGAAGCGAGGGAAATGGCGCAGGTTCGGATGGCGATGTATCAGCGGAGGGTAGCCCGATATTATAACTCCAAGGTCCGACCAAAACTATTCAGAATCGGAGATCTGGTGCTAAGGCGAGCCAAAGCATCTCAACCCGCGGAAGGTGGGAAGCTGGCGCCAAATTGGGAAGGCCCGTATAGGGTTCGCTGGGTAAACCGACCTGGCTCCTACCAGTTGGAGGCCCTAGATGGTCGAGAAATTCCAAGGAGCTGGAATTCCGCTAACCTGCGGGTATATTGCCAGTAGAAAGACAAAGCCAGAAAGACAGTTCAAAAAATGTATAGTCCTTTTCATCTCAATAATTCCTGGTTACAATGGCGTGTTCGTGTGATTACAAAGAATTCCCGGAGGGGAATTGGGGAGTAAAGAAAGTAAGGAAGAGGTGGGGACTCCGTGGAGCTGAAGATCCGGGATCCCGAACCCTCCACCCGAAGCAGCTGCAATCCCACCGGACGTGGGTGCTTTCCCCCGGAGGCGCCATCGACGCCTCACGCAAAAGACGAAGAGCCGGCGCGGACGAAGAAGAAGTTCGCACTGCTTCTAGAGGAACGCCACATCCAAGGGATATTCCGGTCCTCCCCAGGAGAAGGGGAGGAAAGGAATACAAGGGAGAAGAGCGCGAGGAGGCGCGATCCCGGATGAAGCGTCTAGCGCAGAGCTCAATCGGGAGGTGGGATTGAAAAGAGGGGGGACGTGATCCCGGATGAAACGCCTAGAGCGGAGTTCCACCGGAGAGAATCTCCCTGTTGATCCCAGATGAAACGACTAGTTGGCGGAAGTTGCGAGGGGCGCGCCTCCCGTTCCTCCGGCAGGGGTTTCCCAGCCACGCACCGGAGAGGAGGTCCACGATCCATGGCAACCTGAACAGCTCCGGCTTGGCAGGCTCCACCGCACCTGCACTTATATTTATAGCCAAACTGTAGCCCCCCGGTCGTTCCGATGCGGGTGGCTCCAATAAATGCGGGTGCATCGAATCCGGAGCCGTTCCGGCTCTCGAGGCGTATCCTCCCATGACCTCCTAAGCGTCGTTCTCCTTAATTGCATTCTTCATGCAGGACACTCCGGGCGGCGTGTATCCCACGGCCCATGTATCTCCGCACGCGCCCAGGCCGCATCCGCCTCGAAGAACGCGCGTATCGCGGCCGCTTAACTGGCACTCCTCGCAAGCAGCAACTGGCCGATCCGATTTCCCAGGTAACGCCTCAATTAGCATTTAATAGCCTTCTGGTGTTCCCCAGGCGACGCTTCAAGAGGAGGAGAAATACGACCGCAGCTGGCCACGGAGAAACCCCGTCGAGCGGCAAGTGATAGGCGCGCGACCAACGAGCGGAATTCCCCGAGGCTCGGCCCTCGGATGCCAGGCTAACCCGATGATCATCCCGGGAGCAGACTAGCCTGAAGCCCCGACCGGTCGCCTCGGCTTGCGCCAGCCTTGGCCGACCAACGAGCGGAATTCCCCGAGGCTCGGCCCTCGGATGCCAGGCTAACCCGATGATCATTCCGGGAGCAGACTAGCCTGAAGCCCCGACCGGTCGCCTCGGCTTGCGCCAGCCTTGGCCGACCAACGAGCGGAATTCTCCGAGGCTCGGCCCTCGGATGCCAGGCTAACCCGATGATCATCCCGGGAGCAGACTAGCCTGAAGCCCCGACCGGTCGCCTCGGCTTGCGCCAGCCTTGGCCGACCAACGAGCGGAATTCTCCGAGGCTCGGCCCTCGGATGCCAGGCTAACCCGATGATCATCCCGGGAGCAGACTAGCCTGAAGCCCCGACCGGTCGCCTCGGCTTGCGCTAGCCTTGGCCGACCAACGAGCGGAATTTCCCGAGGCTCGGCCCTCGGATGCCAGGCTAACCCGATGATCATCCCGGGAGCAGACTAGCCTGAAGCCCCGACCGGTCGCCTCGGCTTGCGCCAGCCTTGGCCGACCAACGAGCGGAATTCCCCGAGGCTCGGTCCTCGGATGCCAGGCTAACCCGATGATCATCCCGGGAGCAGACTAGCCTGAAGCCCCGACCGGTCGCCTCGGCTTGCGCCAGCCTTGGCCGACCAACGAGCGGAATTTACCGAGGCTCGGCCCTCGGATGCCAGGCTAACCCGATGATCATCCCGGGAGCAGACTAGCCTGAAGCCCCGACCGGTCGCCTCGGCTTGCGCCAGTCTTGGCCGACCAACGAGCGGAATTCCCCGAGGCTCGGCCCTCGGATGCCAGGCTAACCCGATGATCATCCCGGGAGCAGACTAGCCTGAAGCCCCGACCGGTCGCCTCGGCTTGCGCCAGCCTTGGCCGACCAACGAGCGGAATTCCCGGAGGCTCGGCCCTCGGATGCCAGGCTAACCCGATGATCATCCCGGGAGCAGACTAGCCTGAAGCCCCGACCGGTCGCCTCGGCTTGCGCCAGCCTTGGCCGACCAACGAGCGGAATTCTCCGAGGCTCGGCCCTCGGATGTCAGGCTAACCCGATGATCATCCCGGGAACAGACTAGCCTGAAGCCCCGACCGGTCGCCTCGGCTTGCGCCAGCCTTGGCCGACCAACGAGCGGAATTCCCCGAGGCTCGGCACTCGGATGCCAGGCTAACCCGATGATCATCCCGGGAGCAGACTAGCCTGAAGCCCCGACCGGTCGCCTCGGCTTGCGCCAGCCTTGGCCGACCAACGAGCGGAATTCTCCGAGGCTCGGCCCTCGGATGCCAGGCTAACCCGATGATCATCCCGGGAGCAGACTAGCCTGAAGCCCCGACCGGTCGCCTCGGCTTGCGCCAGCCTTGGCCGACCAACGAGCGGAATTCTCCGAGGCTCGGCCCTCGGATGCCAGGCTAACCCGATGATCATCCCGGGAGCAGACTAGCCTGAAGCCCCGACCGGTCGCCTCGGCTTGCGCCAGCCTTGGCCGACCAACGAGCGGAATTCTCCGAGGCTCGGCCCTCGGATGCCAGGCTAACCCGATGATCATCCCGGGAGCAGACTAGCCTGAAGCCCCGACCGGTCGCCTCGGCTTGCGCCAGCCTTGGCCGACCAACGAGCGGAATTCCCCGAGGCTCGGTCCTCGGATGCCAGGCTAACCCGATGATCATCCCGGGAGCAGACTAGCCTGAAGCCCCGACCGGTCGCCTCGGCTTGCGCCAGCCTTGGCCGACCAACGAGCGGAATTTCCCGAGGCTCGGTCCTCGGATGCCAGACTAACCCGATGATCATCCCGGGAGCAGACTAGCCTGAAGCCCCGACCGGTCGCCTCGGCTTGCGCCAGCCTTGGCCGACCAACGAGCGGAATTCCCCGAGGCTCAGTCCTCGGATGCCAGGCTAACCCGATGATCATCCCGGGAGCAGACTAGCCTGAAGCCCCGACCGGTCGCCTCGGCTTGCGCCAGCCTTGGCCGACCAATGAGCGAAATTTCCTGAGGCCTAACCCTCGGATGCCTGGCCTAGCGCCGGAAGAATTTCCTGAGGCCTAACCCTCGGATGCCTGGCCTAGCGCCGGAAGAATTTCCTGAGGCCTGACCCTCGGATGCCTGGCCTAGCGCCGGAAGAATTTCCTGAGGCCTGACCCTCGGATGCCTGGCCTAGCGCCGGAAGAATTTCCTGAGGCCTAACCCTCGGATGCCTGGCCTAGCGCCGTAAGAATTTCCTGAGGCCTAACCCTCGGATGCCTGGCCTAGCGCCAGAAGAATTTCCTGAGGCCTAACCCTCGGATGCCTGGCCTAGCGCCGGAAGAATTTCTTGAGGCCTAACCCTCGGATGCCTGGCCTAGTGCCGGAGGAACTTCAAGAGTCAGGAGTCGGCGAGACGCTACCAAGAGTTAAAAAGAGGAAGGACGAAAGTGAAATGGGGAAACACTTTGTTTGCATTAACTTTCGTTGCATCAGGGCCGAGACCCATACAACATGGCAAAACGCCAACATACAAAGAAAAGAACAAAGAAAAAGTACAGAGGGTCAACTTGGAGGAACCCCTGGATCGGGAACGGCGAGCACGTCCGCGAAGGGTAGGGAGACAGTTGGAGAACCGGCAGGCAATGGCATCGGAGGGGAGTCGAGGAGGGAGACCCCACTCAGGTCAATTCCGGGGTATTTAGTGGACACCCTTGCCAGGCCTTCATCGAAGCCTAAGGCAAAGGAGTCGGACCCCGCATCCGACACGTCACGGATGAACTCGGCGGACTGACGATAGGCCTGTACCGCCTGACGCCCGATTTCTGCGCTCTTCTCGGCCAGCGCCGCCTCCGCTCGCTCCGTAATCTGAGCTTTCGCTTCCATGACCTTCGCCACAATCCGGTCGTCCGCCTCGGAGGAGACCCTCAGCAGATCGGCCCGAGCCTCCGTGTGCTTCACCTCGGCAGCGACGCGAGCAGCCTCAGCCTCCTCCAGGCGCGAATGAAGCTCCTGGTTGCTCGCACGAGTCCCCTCCAAGGCCGACTCCAATTCGGCCATCTTGGCTTCAAGAGATCGGGTTCGGTTGCGGGCGTTGTCGGCCGACTGCTGGGCCTTCTCCCACCTTTCCCGGAAGTCGGCAGCCTTCCGGGACTGCTTTTCGGCTCGCTCCTCCGCCTTCCTGATCTCGCTTTCGAGACCCGAGGCAACCTTGAGTTGCTCCTGAGCCTCCAACAGTTGCCTCTCGAGGACGGCGAAGCCGAGTGCCCGCTTTTCGGCCACCTGGAGCCTCGTCTCGAGGTCCCTGGTCGTTCTCCCCGCCGCAGCCTGGCCTCCCTCCTCTACAGCTTTCAGTCGGCTCTCGGCCTTCGCCAGGAGCCTCGCCTGTTCCTCGTGGCTCTCCTCCAGACGGATCATGTACTGGGCGAGCTAAGAGACAGGAAAAATGAGAGCGTCAGACGGGGATCAATAGAGTCTATAAATGACGAAAGCGACCAAAAGAACACTCACCGACATGAGACAGACGCAGCTGGCAGCTCCGACTTCAGGGATCCTCATCTGCCGGACCTGCCTACGGTCACCCTCCAGCAGCACCGTCTCGATGAGGTTTCGGGCGCCGGCGAAAGTGAAGGCCGACCCCGACTTCGCCCCGGAGCCGGACGGTGGTTCTGCGGCCTTATCCTTACCCATTGCTTGAGGGAGAGTCATGCCGACCATGCTCGGGGCGGGGGCCGCGCCAGAAATCGACAGGGTCCCGCTCGGCCGGGGCCTCGGCGCGCCCCTCCTTCTCGTATCATCCGAGGCCGACCGAGTCGAAGGCCGGGCTGGGGACCGACCACGGGCGCGCCCGGATGACACCTCCGGAAAAGCGGTAGTCTCATCACCGGAGGGCTGATACGGCGTCAACTGTCGGTCCGAGCCCGCGGCGTCCCCCTGATCGGTGGGCCCGGACCCGTCTGTCGGCGTCGGAGTCGCCTACTGGTGGGGCTTCTTCGCCGGTGGGACCCCGCTCGGAGGAGTCCGTTTCTTCCTCCGGACCGCTTCCAGTAGGGACGCCCTACTAACAGCCATTGCCCTGCCCGACTGCATGACGTCGTCGATTTCTGCAAAAAGAACGAGATGGTTAGAAACTGAGAAACTGATGGAAAGAAGAAACGAAAGAGGAGAAAAGAGCTAAAAAAGAAGGAGTGATGGCGGGCTCACGGTCGGCGGGGACCGAGCTCAGACCGACGTTCACCAAGGCATCCTCGAAAATAAGGCGAGCCACCGGGGGGAGCCGGCCCTCGGCAACCAACCCCCTCAAAACGGCGACGCCATCGGACTCCTCCCTTGACAACCTCGATAGGCCGATCGGAGACTTCATCGGCGTCTCCCAGGTTGTCCCGATTCCCCAAGAGGGATCTACGTCGATGAAAAAGAAACGCTCCTTCCAGCCATGAATGGAGGAAGGAGCCTCCTTGACGAGGCCGCACCCTCGCCGCGCCGCAAAGCACCACCACCCTCTGTCCCGGGGGTGGCCGTTCAGGCCGTAGCATTCCCAAAAGACATTCAGGGTGGCGGGAACCTCGTGCATGCGGCAGAGAACCTGGAAGGCCGTCAGGGTACGCCATGAGTTCGGCACCAGTTGCGTCGGCGCCACTCTTAAACCTCGAAGCACCTGCACGACTAAGTCCGAGGGGGGAAAGCGGAACCCAGCCCGAAGGATGTCCTCATTGATGGCGACCTTCCCTGGAGGAGGATGGGACATCCTCTCCTCAGGCCCCAGGAGCGTAACGTTGCAGGCTTCGGGAAGGTGGTACCGGGCCACGAACCTATCTAGGTCTTCGGGGACCAGTTCCGACTGAATGCGGTCCGCTCTTACTTCGTCCATCCCTAACGGCCAGAGAATCTACGGTCAGGACGGGGTCAAGAGGGAAGAAGGGACCGGAACGACTGGGGTACACTAATACGAAAGGAGAAAGTACGGAGAGCCCTAAATTGAAGAATGGGGCAACTCACCGGAAGGGAAGGAAGAACGGCTCCGAAAGCGTCAAAAGAGGAGCGAACGAACAGTCCGACAGCAACGGCAGCAGCACAAGGGAGAAACTCGAGGATGCCTGTGGAGAGAAAGGCGGACGGGGAGGGCCCCCGGTTAAATAGGCGGAAAGGCGGGTGACGCCTCGGTGACGCCAGAGGACGCCTGGCTGCCGTAGGATCGTTCGCGCCCCAAAGGCGAATCGACGCCATTAAGGAAGGATGTCCGCCGAAATCCGCAGACTGCCAGATCAGCGACAACCGCCATACGCCATAAAGAAGGCGGGGAGCTCGGAGCGCGCGCGCCTTTCCGAGGGATGGCGGCAATCTCGAAGCGTCACTCCCTTCACCCGTTCCCCTCCTGGTTCCAGGCTCGGAAGTGGGGGGCTACTGTTATGGGGGAACTTAGCCACCATGCCCCACGTGACCGGCACGCGCGCCCAGGAAGACTACGGCTGCCCCTTGATCCAGCAATCCGACCTCGGGTCGGATATCTTCGGCTCCGCAGCCCGACCCCGAATCGGCTGCCCCTTGATCCAGCAATCCGACCTCGGGTCGGATATCTTCGGCTCCGCAGTCCGACCCCGAGTCGGTTGCCCCTTGATCCAGCAATCCGACCTCGGGTCGGCAATCTCTTGACAACAACAGACTGTTCCCCTGAGGCACGCCGCGGCCCCCTGCTCCACTACTCCCTGCAACGGCCGAATCCGGCGCTGCCCCACGATCCCCTGTAACAGCCGTACAAAGCGGAGCTCCACTACGCCCTGCCATGGCCGTACCCAACGCAGCCCCACGACGCCCTGTAACGGCCACGTCAGTGGCAACCCCATCGTGCCTCACGATGACCAATCCCCAGAAAAACCCCCCAGCCTGATATATATGGGGCTGGGGGGGAAGGGGGAGGGTAAGAAAGATTTTCCAGAGTATCATCTTACCTGCTACCTCTCCTTCTCCTTCTCCTTCGATCTCCCCTGACTTGATCGTCGGAGGGCCCCCACTACCCTGGTGGTGGTGCGAGGCTTGCTTGCAGGTTTCCCGGCGGAGGGCGGAGCGCAACCAAAGCAATTCAAAGGGAACCCCGTTCACACCGCTGTGCCAATCGTTCTCGGTTTGGACCCCCAGCAACAGTAATGATTTAAGATGAGCTACAATGTGCAAGATACATATCTCAAATTATGATTTTGAAAGCCTCTATTGAAAATCCTTATGTAATTCAGAATCTGATCTTGTATAAAAGCTTAAACTCAATATGATTTCTAAATAAAATCTTAATGTAAGAAAAACAAAATTAATTTTGATGCCTTGGTTGATTGCTCCGATACGCATCCGAAACATATCATTTCTTATCTTTAAAGTGTACTAATATTGGTCCAAATGATGTGTCTTTCGATGATCTTGATTGAAAACAAAAATTTCTAAATATATGATTTTATTTTGATATTAAAAAGATTTATTGTGTTTCATGTATACATTGCTGAAAAACTATGATTAAGAAATTGAGTTCTATAAATATATATACCTCAATGATCATCTATATGTTTTTCTCTCCTACATTCTTAAAAACTTCCATCAGAATATATATAGAGTGAATGATCTTAAAGCTAGAAATATTTCAGCTCACTCAAATGATTCTAAAAGAAAGAAAATGTAAATGCTTTTGAAAGAAACTGAGCTTCAAATGAATCATTTTCTGATTAATATTTCTATACATTTTCTCTAAGATTAAGAGAAAGCATAACTTATTCTTGAAGGATTAGAAAGAGTAATTGCTACAAATTTTGAATAATACTAGATTACTCTACATTCTCGATATCATAGAATTTCAGTATTATTCACGTTTATCACTAAAATCTGAAATTCAACAATAGAAAAGAATGATTAAAGAAGAATGCATCTTTTGAGGGGGAGCTTTAGATATTCAGTATCTCATACCTTAATTTTTATGGATTGATTTTGATGAACCTCCCTATATTGCAAGACTTGCTTTAATTATATAATAAGTTTATACCTTGAGATGAGTTCTATAAAGGTTGTTTTATCACAAAATTTGAGCTTTATGGAAATAGAATATATTGAACATATATTTTCGAGTTTGACAATTTTATTGGACACTATCTTCAAATTTTAAACTCTTAAATGGAATGAATAATTAAGGGGGAGAAAGAAAATTTTAGAGGGAAAGATCATATGAAACTTAATCGCATAAATCCATAACTAAAGGAGAGAGAAATGAAAAGTGATCCTAATACTCTCCAATATGTATCATCTGAAATTTAAATCTGAAAATCTTTATGATACACCTTGAGGCTTGTTATTTGGTTAATATATCTTATGCATAAATCATGAACCAAATTGCAATTCAAACATTTGATCTTAAGAGCCTCTAACTTAATGAAAAAGGGAGAAAATAATGTGTTGAATTTTCTTGAGTATCTCTTAGAAAATCTATTTTGAAATTCACTAATGAGTCCTAATTGGCTTGCTCCTTAGAACTTCAATTTTGTGCCAATTCCTATTTTTATGTATCAAATTGTGCTTATTTTCTAAAGGAATAAAAGAAAGTCTTTAAGAGAGCTCTAAGATATATCAAAAATTGCATGAATCCATATTTTGGTATTTGTGCCCCAATGCTCTTATTATCATTAAATAACTTTGAAGTCATTAAGAATTAATGATCCAACATGATGATATATTTTTCAAGTATATAAGTTTTGATCTTATACTCTGAAAATTAATTAAATTGCTCTCATGTTGATAAAATACTTAATATATTGGGCAAAAGATATTAAATGAACAAGCTTTCATACTTATTATTGAAGAGAGGTTAGATTTCCATTCGTGCTTTCTTTGAATATCATTCGTGGTACTTCTTGAATTAACTTAAGAAAGATTCCATCTACACTTGAGTTGAAAACTATCCTTGGAATCACATTCGATGTGTTCTGCTCTGAAATTATCTTAATTGGCTCTGATCTATGCTCATTAATCTTATTCTAATATTATTGCCTTGAGTTATATGATTCATATCCTTGCAATAATTTGACATGCAAATCAGAGTACAATAAGAAAAAGAAATATTTGAGTAGTCTTATCTTTGTGCTTAATGTTTCACTATCTTTTTGATGTTGTCAAAAAGGGGGAGAAATATCTAAATATATGTTCATAATGCTTTATGTTTTGAATTGAATACAAACCAGCTTAAATTTAGATATGTTGATTATGTTAAGCTGATTAAATCTAAAGCATTATCATGAAGTATGTTTTAAATATATATGTTTTCTACTTCATGCAACTTAGCTATGCACTACTTCTAGAACACAATATATTTTATATTACATATACTCCAAGTTTTGTCATCATCAAAAAGGGGGAGACTGATGACCCAAAGATTGATTTAAAGATTGATTTTGATGATCACAAAACCTTGAAGTATAAATACTAATGTTTGTGTTGCAAGGAGAAAGATATTTATTTTGCAAGGAACATAGCAAGTTGGAAGAAAGCTACAATTTATTGGCCCAAGTTTCAAATTCAAAGGATTCAAGTTGGAGGAGCAAATTCAAAGGAAAATTCAAAAGAATAGTCCTCGAGTCGACTCCTGAAGAATTCGAGTCGACTCCGATGCTTGCCGAGTCGACTCCAGAGTAGAACGAGTCGACTCCAGGGAGTAACAGACGGAAAGACAGAGAAGCTATTTTGGACTCTGAGAGCCGAGTCGACTCCTGAAGAACTCGAGTCGACTCCGATGGCTGGCAAGTCAACTCCTAAGGAAAACAAGGCAAAAGTCAGAGAGCAAATTTCGGACACTGTGAGCCGAGTCGACTCCCGCAAAGTCCGAGTTGACTCCAAGACAGCGCAACCCCAAAGACAGAAGACGGTATTTTCGTCTCTGAGAGGCGAGTCGACTCCAAGACAGTTCGAGTCGACTCCAAGGCAACGCGACCCCAAAATACAGAGGATCAGTTTTCGGGCTCTGAGAGCCGAGTCGACTCCAAGAGAATCCGAGTCGACTCGAGGAAGAAAATCAGAAAATATGTCCTCTGGATTCCTGAGAATGAGCCGACCCCCAAGTGCCCGAGTCGTCTCCAGAAAAGCACGAGTCGACTCCAGTTTGGTCCGAGTCAACTCTAGGACAAGACGTGCACATTAATTCAAATTTGGAACAGTGGTCGAGTCGTCTCCAGTCAAGCACGAGTCGACTCCTGCAACAGGCGAGTCGACTCCAGATCGCGCGAGTCGACTCCGATCCCAACGGAAACTTTGTCAGGAGTTGCAGACTGTGCACAACGGCTCTATTTTTGTCTCTAACGGCTAGATTTCTATTTCCACGACATCTAAAGCTATAAAATCAAGAGGAGAGCTAGGAAAGAAGGCATGGAAGTGGGAGAGAACATTTAGGGAAGAGATTTTAAAGAGATTACAAGGAAAATCTCCCATAAGCAAAAAAGGGCCATCCAAAGCGAAATAGAGAGAAGAAGAGCATCCAAGTGAATCCCAAAGCTTCCTCTCCATCCGTGTGCTGCCTCAATGATCCTCTACCTCGTGCCAAATCAGAAGAGGGTCAAGTAAAGAAGAAGCCGAGTTCCTTCATCTTCAAAATTCGTTTGAGAGCTTCTCTTTACTCCATTTGTTTATATTTGCTATATTTGCTTAGTTAAGAAGCTTGTATTTCCTTTAAATTCTTTGTCTAATATCTTGTAACTTGATTCAATCAAGGGATTGAATCAAGGGGTTAAGGTTTGTTGGTGAGCCAAAGGAAAAACCAACGGTGTTAAGGTTTGTTGGTGAGCCAAAGGGAAAACCAATGTTGTAAGGTTGTGGTTGGTGAGCCTTTGGGAAAACCAACGGGTTGGATTGTGAGCCCGTGAAAACAATCGATAGGTTCTAGTCGGTGAGCCTGTGAAAACCGACCGAGTTCGTTATGATCTCGCAAAACAACAAGTTGGGTTGTGAGCTTGTAAAACAACCGGCTGTAATCTGAGGAATTATAGTGAAATTTTCAAGAGGTCTTCGGGAGTGGATGTAGGTGCTGGGATGCACCGAACCACTATACTTTTGTTGTGTTTGTGATGCTCTTTGTTGTATGACTTCCTCACTCACTTTCTTACTTAGATACTACGCTTGCTTAACTCTTCTCCGTGTATCCTTTAGTTGCAAGCATATTCAATTTACTTAATCAAGTCTCATTCAATTGAATTTATACTTGGGCAAACTTAGACTAATCTTTTATTGAGTCCGCTGCTTAATAGTTGATTAGATTAGAATCATACTCTTGCTAAGCTTAAATTCCACTAAGCATCCATACAACTTAGCTTAATTAACTCTAAAAGATTAGAAGTAGTTGAAAAGTTTTTAAAGACCCAATTCACCCCCCCTCTTGGGTTGTCACCTTGGGCAACAGCTTTGATCGAGTCAGTACTTCGTGTGGATACCTGTAGAGGCCGGATGCGTGTGCGGCTTCCACTGAACCTTCATCAAATACCACGTAAATCAGATTTGCGGAGACCATCTATCCGCACAAGGTGAAGATCTGATCTTCTTAGCATGATCAGCAAGTCATGAGATGGAATAATCAATTAAATTACAGATCTAAAAATATTTTTAATGCATGTGATTCGTATGGTGATGATCATGGATGGACCCTTTGAATGTGCTGAAATGTTCTGCGATGTTCTGTGATGCATGTAATTTTAATTTTCAGATGCCTGCGTGCATCTTAAATTCATGTATTAGAGACCTGCGTGTCTCATGAAAAGGGTTGTAATCTATTATTTTATTTTTAATTTAATTTTTAAAGCAATCCGGGATGTAATTTGTGATGTGTGTTGCACGTCGATGGTTGATCGATATGTACATCAACATGCTCAACATGCGCGGATCGAGATCAAGGGTTGATTGAAGATAGATAAAGGAGTTGATCACAATTGGACCTAAGGGATCAAGATCGAGTCAAGAGTTGAAGACGATCAAACCAATTGACGTGCATGTGCTTGTAAAATGACCTCATCCTGGATCCATGATCATCACCATTAATTTTATTTTTGATAAATGCCTGGATGTTTAATGCTTATGTTTATGCGGGTAAATATATATTTGCATGAGATGTGAATACGCGATCGAGTGAGACCTAAATCGAAACCTCCCTAATCAGTCGAGGGTGAACCAATATGAGTTAGTCATATTAGATTAATTGATCTAATTGGTGTCTAGGCAAGCCTAAAAGGTGGTTACTTAATTAGGACCTTACTCTCTGAGTAAGGGGAGCCTCCCACCTGCTTACCTGGCCAATTGTTCGATTACCTCTTATGAAGAACTCAAGTTGCAAACACTAAGACTTGATTTTACAATATTAAGTCCATAGGTCTTCCACCGTAGTAGAGCTCTAAGATCTTTTCGGTGTTGATTTGTCTCGGCTGGACACAGTGGGCAAGTTGCATCGGGGGACTGGACCTCTCTATTAGACATGAGATGTTGCGGGGTAAAGGTGGGGTTGGGCACCAATAACTGTTAGGTGAGGACCCAATGACGACTTTATTTCTGCGGTTATACGGTGGGTCTGACTTAACTAAGTAATGAGACCAATAACTGTTAGGTGAGGTCTTCATGACTTAGAGACCAAGTACCATTGCAATTTGCTTGAGAAGCATTGTACAAGAGTTGTACACTCATTCATTTATATGTCACCAATAACTGTTAGGTGAGGGGGCATGTAAATCGGTGAGACCGCAGTACCCACTAGAAATCCTAGTCGCGTAGGGTTTTCGTTTCTTCATCAGGAGAGTATGAGGGATTCGAGAAAATAGTGGGAGTCCATTTGTTTTAAAAGACCCTAAAACAAATAGAGTTCAAGTACAAAGTCTAACTAGAATCTTTACTCTCTACAGATCACAATGTCAGCTTCAAACCCTTTGACCCGTATTCTTGAGACCAATCGACTAACCGAAACCAACTACAAAGACTGGCTTAGGAACCTGAAAATTGTTCTAAATTGTGAGAAACTAGGGTATGTGCTCGAGAACGATATCCCCAGGTTACCAGCACGTCCTACTGATGATCAGCATGAGACGCATCAAAAGTAGACAGATGACGACATTAGGGTCAAGTGCTACATCATGGCATCCATGACTAATGAACTTCAATGCCAGCATGAGAATATGAAGACTGCTAGGAAAATACTGGCACACCTGCAAGAGTTGTATGGTGAGCAAAGCCGCACTGCACGCTTTGAAGTGTCCAAAAGACTCTTCAAGGCAAAGATGCGCGAGGGGCAGTCTGTCCATGATCGTTGTCTGACTATGATCAAGAATCTAGAGGAGCTTGAGAAGCTCGGTATGTCCATGCATAAGGAACTGCAGATAGATCTGATCCTGCAATCCCTTCCTGATTCATTTGGGCAGTTTATAGTAAACTACCACATGAATAAAATTGAATGCACGAAGACTGAACTACTGAATATGTTGGTAACTGCTGAGGGAGTCTTGAAAGGTTCAAGGGGCTCTATTCTGGCTGCTGACCTGACTTCTGGTTCCAAGAGAAAGTCTACTTGGAAGAAAAAGAAGCCTGCAAAGAAGCAGAAGAAAGACAAGAAGCCTAAGAAGAAAGTTCATAAGAAAAAGGCTGATGACAAAGGAAAATATTTCCACTGCAATGTCAACGGCCACTGGAAAAGGAACTGCCCTTCATACCTCGAGAGCCTAAAGAACAAAAAGGCAGACACACCTTCTGAAGGTATGTTAAACTTGCTCGTAATTGAAACTAACCTTACAGTTTCTTCTACTTCTAGTTGAGATTTGGATTCTGGTTCTAGTGCTCATTTGTGCACTACTATGCAGGGTCTAAAGGAAAGTAGGAGGCTAGCGGAAGGTGCAGTAACCCTTCGGGTTGGCAACGGGGCAAGAGTTGCTGCTGTAGCTGTGGGCACCTATCCTCTGCGATTACTGTCTGGATTTAGTTTGTTTCTTAGAGACTGTTATTATGTTCCTGCTGCTAGCAGAAATTTGATTTCTATTTCATGTTTAGCACAGGATGGTCATATTTTGACATTTGACAAAGACCACTGTTCTATTTATTTCAGAAATAAATTAGTTGCATGTGGTTTCGTGATTGACAGTCTCTATCACTTGCATGTTGATGTGTCTGTGAATGTGTCTGAGCAAGTAGTGAGTGCCATAGGATCTAAAAGATCCAGAGATGAGATAAACCAGAAGTATTTGTGGCACCTCAGGCTTGGCCATATTGGAGAGGACAGAATGAACAAAATGAAGAAAGATGGGCTTCTCGGCTCATTGACTTTCGAGTCATATCCAGTTTGTGAGTTCTGTCTTCAAGGAAAAATGGCTAGACTACCCTTTGTAGGACATGGGGAGAGGACCACTGAAATACTTATCCTGGTTCACACTGATGTGTGTGGCCCATTTGATGTGCTAGCCAGGGGTCATTATTTGTACTTCATTATCTTTACCGATGATTTTTCACGATATGGGTATATGTATCTTATGAGACACAAATCTGAATCTTTTGAAAAGTTCAAAGAGTTCAGAAATGAAGTAGAAAAACAAACTAGAAAACCTCTTAAGGCTCTTCGATCAGATCGAGGAGGAGAATATCTTAGTGAAAAATTCTGGGACGCCTCCGGGTACACCTCAACTCAACATCAGAGAGGAGGAATCGAACTCTATTGGATATGGTCCGATCCATGATGAGCTTCACTGATTTACCTATGTTTCTTTGGGGAGATGTCTTACTTAGCGCAATTTACTTATTGAATAGAGTTCCCTCTAAATTCGTTCCTACCACACCGTATGAGATATGGCATGGTAAGAAGCCGAATCTTGGTCATCTCAAGATTTGGGGATGTTCGGCCCATGTCAAACGACTACAGGCGGACAAGTTAGAGGCTAAGACCATTAATGCTCGTTTTATAGGATATCCTAAAGAGTCATTAGGATACAATTTTTACGTCTCAAAGGATCACAATGTATTTGTGAGCCGACATATCATCTTCTTGGAAAAACAGTTTATCCTTGATAGAGGCAGTGGGAGAAAAATTGAGCTTGAAGAGAAAGTCTCTGAAAAGCAACGAGTTATGAATCCTATAGAACCTATTCACATAGAGCCAGTACACATAGTATCTCCTTCACCTCGTAGATCTAGTAGCGTCTCCCATCCTCCTGATAAATACTTAGGTATGCTCATAGAGGATACCGAGGAGATGTTCCTCATGGGAGATAGGGAACATATACAAGATCCCAATACCTACAACGAAGCGATATCAGATATCGATTCCGAAAAATGGCTGGAAGCTATGAAATCAGAGATAGACTCCATATATTCCAACCAAGTCTGGACCTTAGTAGATCCACCAGAGGGTATAGTACTTATTGGATGCAAATGGATCTACAAAAAGAAGATAGGTTCGGATGGAAAGGTAGAGATATTTAAGGCAAGGCTAGTGGCGAAAGGATATAGTCAGCGCGAAAGCATTGACTATCAGGAGACCTTTTCACCTGTAGTCATGCTGAAATCCATTCGAACATTGCTTGCCATTGCAGCATTTCATGATTATGAAATATGGCAGATGGATGTGAAAACTGCTTTCCTGAATAGATATCTTGATGAAAATATCTATATGGAGCAGCCTTTGAGTTTCACTTCTAGTGATGGAGATCACAAGGTCTGTAAGCTGCAAAGGTCCATCTATGGACTGAAGCAAGCATCTCAGAGTTGGAACACTCGTTTCAATGATGCGATCAAATCGTTTGATTTCATCGAGAACGAAGAGGAATCGTGTGTTTACAAGAAGGTTAGTGGGAGGGCTGTCGTGTTCCTCGTACTATACGTAGACGACATCCTCCTGATAGAGAATGATATTCCCATGCTAACCTCGGTCAAGGTCTGGTTGTCAAAAGAGTTCTCCATGAAAGACCTTGGAGAAGCATCCTACATTTTGGGGATTAAGGTCTATAGAGATAGATCTAAAAGGTTGCTTGGCCTATCACAGAAGATGTACATAGAAGAGGTGCTGAAAAGGTTCAGCATGGAAAACTCTAAAAGGGGTCTATTACCCATTAGGCATGGGATTCATCTCTCCAAGAACATGTGCCCCAACACATCTGAAAAGATTCAACGCATGAGCAAGATCCCTTATGCTTCTGCAATAGGGAGCCTCATGTATACCATGCTGTGTATACGACTTGATATAGCCCTTACTGTGAGTGTCACTAGCAGATATCAGTCGAATCCAGGCGAAGAGCACTGGACAGCTGTGAAGAACATTCTTAAGTACTTGAGAAGAACTAAAGATTTGTTCTTGGTTTTTGAAGGAGCATCAGAGTTAAAGGTAAAAGGATACACAGATTCAAACTTCATGACTGATATTGATGATAGAAAGTCTACATCTGGATATGTGTTCTTGTGCAATGGTGGTACGGTAAATTGGAAGAGTTCCAAACAATCGATCATTGCTGATTCTACCATGGAAGCTGAGTATATCGCCGCCTCTGAAGCTGCAAAGGAAGCCTTCTGGTTCAAGAAATTAATTGCAGAGCTAGATGTAATGCCATCAGATGTCATCACACTCTACTACGATAATAATGGCGCCATAGCTCTTGCTAAGGAGCCAAGGTCTCATCAGAAGTCCAAGCATATAGAGCGGCGCTTTCACCTCATACGCGACTACCTCGAGAAGAAATATATCGAGGTGCAGAGAGTAGATTCCGCGGACAATGTGGCGGACCCGCTCACTTAGCAGCTAAGTCAGCAGAAGACTGAAGCCCACCTTGAGAAGATGGAATTTAGATATATGACTGATTGGCTTTAGTGCAAGTGGGAGATTGTTAGATATATGCCCTAGAAGCCAATCTGGCTGACACATTATTAATTCTCGGACATAGTTTTGTACTTGACTTTATTGAATAATAAATGGACATCTTTATCATTTATATTGTTTATATGTCTATGAATCGTCCAAGAATTTAATAAGATGATGATACATATTTTCAAGAGTTGAGAATTTGAGCCATGTGTCATTGGTGATTAATTTCTAAATGCTCCTGATCAATGGATCATCACGAGGACGGTGATCGATCCGATGAGATCAGTGCACAGATCGCTTTCCTTATGGATGGACGAGACTCGAGTCCACAGTGTAGGGACACTGAAGTGATAGTGCAGGTGCTTGTTAAAGAACAAGGGAACTGAGCGTGACCAAGACAAGAAGTCACTTGGATGTCTATCCACTCGTCAGTGACTTACTTGATATTGCAGTAGTGTGACTAGTCCTTTGACCTACGATGCTTCGACTACTCATAGTGAGGTTATTGTAGTTTGACTGCACATATACATGGTCTCTAGTCATATGGATCCTTGTAGTGTAAATTGGCTGCAGTAGGTTCACTGTAGGAGTAGGATATGCACCTACAAAGAATCTATCGATCTTGATAGATAAGGAGTGATCCTATGTGATTTATAAGACTGAGTTCGTAAGACCTTGGCCAGGACAATATATATAGTGGAGAAAAAGTTTTCCACTCTCGAACTCAAGTCGAATAAATCTAAACGTATGACAGACGACGGGGTTTGACAGGTTATCCATGACCTCCATTCTGTAGGGATCCACGATAGAAGGACTTTATCATATGATAACTGCACCTAGAGGTTCATCATTCCATTCTGCTGGGTGGCCACTATATGCTGCTAGGTGTCACTGGTAGATGGTAAGACTCACAGGGACCATCTTGATGGTCGATGATCCCTGGTGAGTTGAGTTGGAATTGTTTCAACTCATTGAAAGGGTTTTCAATGATATTGTGATAGAGATCGCAATATATCTCACTACCAGATAGAATAAAATCTATGGGGTCACACACATTAAAGGTATTGACCAATCCGATGGTTGAATTGTGATTAGGAATTATAAATAATCGATTTGATTAATAATTGATTAACCCGCTAAGAGTTAGTGAGTTGAAGAAGGAATAATTACAATCGGATTGCATTTTAATTTAATTAATTGAATTTAATTAATTGGACTTGATCATGAGTCCTACTTGGAGTAGGATCCTTAGAGTCCTAATTGGATTAGAATTTCAAATTTAATTAAAGTCCTACTTGGAGTAGGATTTCTAAAGTCCTAATTGCTTTAGGGCTGAAATTTAATAAGTCCTAATTAGATTAGAATTTTCTTAAGTCCTAATTAATTTTAATTTTAATCTAATTAATTAAAAGACTCTTAATTGGATTAGGATTGAAAAGTTCAATAAAGTCATGGTTCAATTAAATTCTAATTAGATTAGAATTTGGAGAAATTAAAATGGGTGTACATAATCCTATTTTGAATAGGATTGGACCCATCCTTTGGACCCAACCCTTCCTACTTGATTTGATCAACTAGGGGCTAACTAAATGGGAGAAGAGGGAGGGGCCTACGCCCCTCCCTTGGCTGGTGGCGTGAGGGAAAAAGGAGGGGCCACACCCCTCCTATTTTGAATTCACAATGGGACCATAAAAGAGGGTTCAAAGGGGCTACGAATTTTTTATGGTTTTTCTTGGGATTTTTGGCAGCAAGGAACCTCCTTCCATCCCTCCTTTCAACCGCAAGAAAATAAGAAAAAAAGGCTTGTGGCGTGGCCCTTCTTCCTTCCATTCTTTGGTTCCAACGCAAAAGAAAAAAAGAAAGGCTGCGGGCTTTACATTCTTCTTCCTACATCCCTCCTTCTTCTTCCTCCTCTCGAGGCAATCAAGAATTGATTCAAAGGAGAGGGATATCAGCCAGCAATAGCCATCTCTGCAAGGGAGCTAGCACCCTGGGAAGATCCAAAAACTTCAATCGGTGCTTTACCTCGTATGGATATCCGTAGAGGCCGGACGCGTGTGCGGCTTCCATCGAACCTTCAACAAATCCATGTAAATCAGATTTGCGGAGACCATCTACCCGCATAAGGTAAAGATTTGATCTTCTTAATAATTTAAAAATGGTTTATAAGAATTTAATCCTAATCTATCTACAAACGACGGTTTTAAAATACGTTCATGCGATAAACGGGATATTGCATGCCTTCCGCTGCAGATCTGAAATTTTTGAAATTTTTCTACCGCATCTGACAGATCCTAACAAGTCATGTTCACACTATGCGGATTTTAAAGACCATATGTCGTCATAGGATGAATAGGACTTAAGTCATGTTCACACTATGTGGACTTTAAAGTCCACATGGAGTCGTAGGATGCATGCTCCCAAATCAATTAATTCTTCTAATGAGATTAGAAATTCTAATGTGATTAGGAAATTAATCAATTGATTAAGTGGACACATGTCATGCATCTATAAGCACAAGGATTGGACACTTGGCATTAATCCAAGGGTGGGTTATAGTCCCATACTCCTAATAAGATTAGGAGAGGCCCTAAACCCAATCTATAAAAGGGTAGCAAGGAAGACATTATAAATCAATTCTCTCCTCTTCCTCTCCATGCCTCCTCTTCTTTCATCCTCCTTCTCTACGGCAGCAAGGGGTCTTCATCCTCGTCTTCTTCCACGGTAGCAAGGCAAGGAAGATCCACGTGCAAGGTTCCTCCTTCCTCTTCCTCCATCGCGAGCAAGGTTGAAGAATAAAAGTTCTTCATCAAGGAGGTATGCTGCAGATTTTTATCTTCCAATATTATGATAGTCATGAGAGGTCTTTGCAAGGAGCTAGCACTCTGGTAAGACCTATTTTCAGATGATTAGTTCCTCGTGTGGATACCGGTAGAGGCCGAAAAATTGTGCGGCTCAAACAGAAACCTAGAATAGATCATCAGGCTGCGGTGTTCTACACCTGCAGAATTTTTGAAGATGAGATCTTCAAATTTAAAACTTCTGATTTTTGTTTCAATTTTATAAATCTTAATCAACCCTCCTCAGATCCTAATATTCCCTCCCTAATGAGTTCAAATATCTTCTGGATTTGGATTCAGAAAATTTTTGAATTCTACGATCCGAGGTGCGTTCATCGGATGAACGACATTCCGTTCGAATTCCGCTGCGAACATCACATCGAACGGGATGTAACTCAACACTTACGAACTCAGTCTTATAAATCACATAGGATCTCTCCTTATCTACCAAGATCGATAGATTCCATATAGGTGCATACCCTACTCCTACAGTGAACCTATTGCAACCAATCTACACTGTATGGATCCGTATGTCTAGAGACATGTATACGAGCAGTCAAACTATAATAACCTCACTGTGAGTAGCCGAAGCATCGCAGGTCAAAGGACCAGTCACACTACTGCATCATCAAGCAAGTCACTGACGAGTGGATAGACATCCAAGTGACTTCTTGTCTTGGTCACGCTCAGTACCCTTATTCTTTAACAAGCACCTGCACTATTACATCAGTGTCATCACACCGTGGACTCGAGTCTCGTCCATCCACAAGGAAAGCAATGTGTGCACTAATCTCATCGAATCGATCACCGTCCTCGTGATGATCCATCGATCAGGAGCATTTAGAAATTAATCACCAATGATACATGGCTTAAATTCTCAACTCTTAAGAATATGCATCATCATCTTATTAATTTTTTGGACGATTCATAGACACATAAACAATATGAATGAAAAAGATGCCTTTTATTTATTCAATAATAAATAGTTAAGTACAAAATTATGTCCTATAATTAACAATGTGTCAGCCAGATTGGCTTCTAAAGCATACATCTAATACTGTCGACCGGGACGCTGAAAGACGGGAGCTGGACAAGCGAGGGCCGCAGAAGTCCCCGCAGAGCTTGAGCCCCCGCGATCGGTGCTCGAAACCTCCTTCCAAGCAGGTCTGGAGGCCCCGGCCCTGGGGGCACTTGCTTCGGCAACCGTGCCCGCCGAAGATTTGGCTTTTTTCCTGGGCTCGGGTAGGGCCTCACCTGCCTCGGCCTCGGCTGCCCTCTTCCTAAATCGGGCATAGAGAGCCGCGCTGCTGGTCACCATCTTTGGGACGTCTGGAAGGACAAAAAAGAAAAGCCCAGATGTCAGGAAAAAGGATACGAGAGAAGGAGAGAAAGTGTAAAATGAATGAGACAAAAAACGACAACCACCCTTACCCTAGGGGCGCGCCGAGCTCAAGCCGACATTGACCAAAGCAACCTCGCTCACGAAGTCATTTAGAAGAATATCTTCCTCGAGGCCGTAAAGAGCATCGAGGATCCCTTGCTCGCTCTCAGAAAGTCTGGGGAGCTTGTTGGCGGTCTTGAGCCGGGCCTGCCCCCACCTGGGGTCAAACCCCCACGCACGCTCGGAGGATAAAAAGAAAAACTTCTCCTTTCACCCATGAATGGATGTAGGAGCACCTCGGAAGAGTGACCGACCGCTCCGAAGAGCAAGGTAAAGCCACTCTCCGTCCTCCGGATTGGACTTCAGCAAGAAGCACCGCCGGAAGATATTGACCGAAGTCGGTATCCCGTGCGCAAGGCAAAGGGACAAAAAACCAATAATAGTCCTCCACGCGTTCGGAACAAGCTGCGCTGGGACAAGCTGATAGGTCGCCAAGAGCTCGTTCACGAACCCATGTAGGAAAAACCACAGGCCGGCCCAGAGTGCCTCTACGTACACTCCGATTTGACCTGGGGGAGGCCTCGTCACCCGATCCTCCGACCCCGCGGGTTCAAGACGAAACCCGCACTGAGGGAAAAACCACTCATCGGCCATTTGCAACTCCTCACTACTCAAGTGGACCCGACTTCGTCCGGACCACGACCCATCCCAGAAAGAAAATGATAGAAGAAGAAAAGGAAAAAAAAGAGCAAAAACCCTTCGAGCGGACGAGGGGCACCTACTGAAATTTCCGCCGGAAATGTCGACGATTCGAAGAAGAGAAACCGAGACGATCGCCTGGAAACGCCTCGGAGTGCCGCCGAAGGAAACTGGAGAACAGGAGAATAAGGAGAGAAGGAGCAACAATAGCGGCGGCCAAATAAGAGCCCTTAGGGCCAGGATGAGGGTCTATAAAGACCTCTCCAATGACCCGGATCAACGAGATAGGATCCCGCCTCCCGTCCAGATCGTGCCACGTGTCGGCCCCGAAAACCGAAGCGGCATATCCGATTCAGATCGACGCTTTGAATACCGAATCAGGGCGGCATCCCATCGGATCATGAAGCCCCATCATGAGCCCACGACGCGAGACCATCTCGAAAGGTAAAAGGGCGTCACCCCGTCCTTTCTTATTAAGAGTGCCTCGAAACACGCGGAACGCCGGAATAAGTTAAGGCTTCCTGGCCCACACCAATATGGTAAAGACAACTACTTTCCACGTCCGAGCTCGCAAACGGCTCGAACTCGGAAGTCGGGGGTAGTGTTGGGGAAAAAAACAAATCGTCCCGAAACACATGGGCGCATGACCATCACGTGCCTGGAGGCGCCCGACCTGAAAGCGCCCGACCTGGAGGCGCCCGATCTGGAGGCGCCCGACCTGGAGGCGCCCGACCTGGAAGCGTCCGACTTTAAGACACGGAGCCAGGCCGGATGTCCGACCAGGCGCTCGACTCCGAGACGCCCGATCCGAGCACTCGACCTCGGCATTCTCAACTTCGGAGGTCCGACCTCGCTATCCACCTACAGCGATCACATCCTTCTGCAGCTCGACCAAGGACCATGCCCTGCCACTGTTATCAACAATTAATGCGTATGGCCTCTGCTGATCTCCGGCTCACTCAACAATTAATGCGCATGGCCTCCACTGATCTCGAGTTCACTCAACAATTAATGCGCATGGCCTCCACTGATCTCCGGTTCACTCAACAATCAATGCGCGTGTTATCTACGGATCTCAAGCCCTCCACGGCAGACAGTTGAGCTACTCCGCCACGTCCGATCAGCCACGACGACTCACTGACTCCAGCCTGATCTTCCACGACAATGTATTAATTCACACGATCGTGCTCAATCATGACGGTAACCCGTTCGCCCCGTTACATCATAGGTAATCCTGTACCCCTCTATAAAAGGGAAACCCCTCCATCTTAGGGGGGTTGGACTCTGAAAACTCTAAAGACATATTTCTCTCCCCTCATACATTTGCCCCCTCTGACTTAGACATTGGAGGGCCGACGCCGGAAACCCCGGCCACCAGCTTTTTGCAGGTCCCCCGGAGGACGCCGCCCGCCGACGGACCGCCACCTGCCATCTCACGACGGAGCTCCTCCTTCTCAGCCGACGGCCGCCCCCGGGTCCAATTTCCAGCAACAAGACCGATGAGCACTATTATATATTTGACGGGCGGTACAAAGTAACGAACATGAGTAGTAGGAGGATACTAACATCTATTGTTAGAACCGCTAGAAGTGGAAGCTAAATATGGATTGTCATCATTCATATGGGCAATTATTATGTTGTTTGTCTTCTAGTATAAATAAATAGTATGTACTCTTAGAAGGACTTTTAACACATCCATGAATCTAGTTTATCCTTAATTTTCTCTAGCGTTACTTTACCTTTCTTTTAAGAAAGCTTTTGCACCATATTTGTAACACTCAAGTTCCTCATCTTAATTAACGGTCAGCGATTTCATCTCTCCACATTAGCATGGCTTGAGCAGCTCCATGAGAGATTAAATCTACCTACTTAGATATTGAAGTTGTCATTGGACAAAAAATCCTAAACAGCCTTCCGATGGGATTGTGGCGTTTATTTAGTGCTTTCGAGAGCCTCACCCGATCTCTCAGCACTACTCCTTGAATGAGTTTTTGATGTTGAATGGGGCTGCTGAATGATAGGATAGGTTCTGCTCAAGGAATATGTTAAACAAGGGCCACAAGCAAATATAGAGGATTGCTCAGCCATGGCCATACCTAAACATAAAAGTAGAGAACTAAAATGAGAAACAAACACGGGAGGACGAGTTTCTGTTTTTTTTCTTTTCTTTTCTTTTTTTTGGCGGAGAGGAAGAGCCTAATATAAAGATTTATTTTAATGGTATGACATATTTATCTTTACAAATTTCCTATTTATATGTATATTTTTTTAAACGTTCATGTAAGTAACAAAATTTATGAAGACTGCAAAAAATAATTTAAATATACATATACAAATAGTAAATTTATTAGAATATACACATAATTTCTAATATTTATAAGAATATACAGACGTAGAGAAATGCTTTATAAATTTATACTAAATTTGCAAAAATATATATGAATTTCAGATATTATTTCTATAATTCTTTTTATTATTTGTTTTATCATCCAACTCACTTTCATTAGAGGTTTAAGTTAATGCTTTGCGATCTATGCCCGTACCAGGTGCCAGTGAAAGATTGTTCTGCATATGATCCACTAGAAGGGCATGAAGCACAGCACCGTCCAACCTTCACCATAGGCATAAAGGTGACAAGAAAGTTCCTCATAGCAACATCTTTTCTAGAAAATAAAAGCTCTACCATCCAAGAAAGCAGTTTCATATTCAGCATTACCGACATTTAGACAGCCAGATCTGTGTCAATTTCATATTCAGCATCCTATCAGTTAGGTAACCGAATGAGTATTCAGTATTTGCCCAAAAAATAAAAGGTTCCCATAGGAGTCCCTAGCAAACAGACCATAGTATATTTCATCCTTTAAATCAGACGTGGGAAAGACAACTACACACCAACAAAAGGATTAGAATAGGCAAAACATGATCAATATAATCTACAAAGAGGCTGCTCAGGCACTAGCATTGGGTTCTACTTAGAAAAAAGGAGCTTCTTACTGAATTTGAATCATTTGCTGTCAGGTTGAAATTCGCAAGGTGCAGAAATTCTGGAATGGTTCCTGCATTGGTGGTCTACATACAGTAACAATTCAGAACGACTCCAATATGTAGGCCTAGAGTCAAATCCAAGGTATCATGAAACCAAAAAACGCCATATGCCTATGTACATTAGATACAAAGGATTATAAGTCAACAAACAAGCTATCCAATTTCAGTAGTATTTAAAGAAAATTTAATTTAACACTTCGAATACAAAAAAAGTATTATTACAAAGCCATCTAGTTAAGAATCACATATATTATTTTAAAACCAAACAAGCTCTGCAAATTTACGCACAAACAAACAATTAGTATATATGACTAAACCTAAATATAAATGCATCCATTTTTGTAATATACTCCAACTTTATCATAAACACCTGATATCAGCAGATAAAGTACTTATTCATTTAACAATTACAATGAATAATACATCATGAAATAAAATAAGGTAGTTTATATGGATATCACTTAAAAATTAAGAATGACAAATGTCTGCCTTTAGGTATGTATCCAAATAAATCAACCTAAGCAAAGCTGACCTTGGTAACGAGCAAAGAAGAGGACCAATTCAAGGATAGTCAGCAAATAGCTTGCAGTACTTGAGATTGAGGCTAATTGGACTCCAAGGTCACATCTGACTGTAAACGAGGCACAACTAATCAAGTTCTGATATGTGTTGGCTAAACAAGTATAGCCCTGCGCAATAATGTAGCACCACATCCTATAGACAAATAACACTGGATTTACAATTCAAAAAAAAGGTAGAAAGCAGGAATAGTATAATATGAATAAATATTTGACAATATGTAAGGTCTCATAAAATGAAAACCATTGTCCAAATCTCTGTGAATCTAAACATCCTCATTAATTTAAACAATTGTTTCCTGATCAAGTCATAATTATGTAGAATCACATCTAGTTGGAGTAATAGCATAGTTTCATTATCTGAAGCAAGAAATAAAGTGTGTAGGATGTACTGCTGATTCTTGACCTTTCGTGGCGCATGATATAATTATACAAGCATATTACAATGCATTGCAGACTAAATCAATTTTAAAAAAAAGGAAAATTATTATGTATTACAGTGACTAAATGTCTGTGCCTAAGTTGATCGATTGTAAGGATGAATGCATATCTATAGGCATATATATCAGGCATGCATGCATGCACTTGTCACATCCATATATGAAAACATCATCCATACCCCTACAAAGACGTTGACAGCAGCTTCTCTGTTGATACCTAGGAAAGTGTAAGGTGACTTCAAGAATCAGAATTAAAAAAAAAAAAAAAAATCAGCCTCTCTTGCAACCAAGGACTTACATTGAAGTTACCTCCTTAAGACTGACCATTAATTGTAAAAATTGAGCAGTTCAGAGAAATATATCAAGACAAATCAGGGATCTCAGCCATGAGTTTGACATGAAAATGCTTCACATATGATTACTTTCAAGGAACAACCGGGCACAAATCAGGTAGATAATTAGGCACTCAAGGAAGGGCACCATTCTGTGATTTTCAGCTACAAAATGTCAAATTGAAGTTCCATTTCACAGAATCTCAATGAACTACTTAGATTTTAAGAAATACAAATCATTTTGTCGTTTTGCTATACTATGATAGTTAAACTAAGGATTTAGGTATCAGTACCACCCACCTGCAGGCACAACATTGCAGTGCTGAATCTGTTCCAGCACATCTGCTGTTCAATGCAAAAGGAAACAAAAAGCTTACAGAAATACTCAAAAAACATTAATAGAAAATATTTTGCAAAAGGGGTTAATAGCTTCTAAACCGGTCCATGCCAGCTGCTGATACTAGCCCAGCATGCAGAGGCAGTTGAAACCATGAGTTAAACTTCATGATATATTGGAAAATCATAAATTTAAAATGAAAATGTAGATAATAGCCACAAAAAAAGTAAAAATTACAGAAATTTGAAGAAAATAAATGAGCATGTGAGTAAAACTAGCCCCTACTATGCCAAAATATGACAACCTATTCCATATGCACTTTTTTAAGACGAAAGTCCACCAAGAGTGTAACTGCAAGTTCCATTTCAGCCAATAGATAGTGCCTCCAAGGAAGATGAAACAATAGTCTTGATCATCAAAATCATGCAAGCATTCAGCTTTAGAGTACAATTGTTAAGACCTTGAAAGCAGAAAACAAAGCATTAAAATAATGTAGTGGCCAACAGGTATGATATATTGCTGAGAAGCAGTGTCATAATACACCACAGGTCCTTGTGTCATGCTGATGCGTACCTGCTTGAGGTGGGTAGCTCAACTTCCACATGCCATGGAAGAGAGAAATCTCAAGACAACTAGTGACAAGGTTAAAATTAAGTTTATAGATGATTTTATAGTTTTGTCCAATCATCTTGTGAATCCTTGCTATTGTGCTATATAGCTGATCCCTTGTTCACGAGGACTATCATTGTTGCTGGACTTGGAAATGGAAGGATAATAAAGAAGTAAAAAATTCTGCAGCTAAAATTAGTAAAGATGACAAGTAAAATTCATGGAAATCATTAATAATAGACATAGAAATAACAAAAGAAGTCTCTAACACTCATTTAGCCACCAAAAAACAAATCATCCTATATTGAAATTACAATTGTCACAATAGACCACTTTAAAACAGAAGCGAGTTTTGAAAGATGCTTTTTTTAAAAGAATGTGCCTACACTCTACCAATTTAATCAAGGTTTTAAATACCGTGGCATGCATAGTCCCAAGTGTCAGCACAAGGCAGCACCCCATGTGCCGGGACATGACAAGTTACGAAATGGACTAGTTAAAGACATTCACCATCTCAATAGGACATCCAATTCCGTGGAAAAACTAGGATAACCCCATTCCACGGTATTTAAAACCTTAGATTTTACATAGGGAAGATCCCTACTATGAACTATCGAGCATTCAAAATGACAATCAACCTTCTGTATACCATCAATTCACACAAAATTGGAAACAGAAAGAGCAGCCTGACAAGTTGATTCATATAGTACAAGTCTTCATTTTTGTACCACAAGCCTATATACTGCACATATCATGAACATAACAAAATAAACTTCATAAGAGAATCAGGTAGTTTCCTTTTCCCCCTCATTAGAAAGTAAACAGAAAGAATCTGCAGCATAAATGACAAGAACCATAAGAAATTCTTGTTAAGCAAAGAGAACTTCAAGAACTTCATTACCAAACAACCTCAACACCACAGTTGGATCAAACAACCATCAGCCAGAGAATTTAATATTAATGTGAATTCATCTCTTGCTCATACTTCATCACAATTTCACGTGACCATCTCCAAACTCTACTCAAGAATCACGATCCATTCCCCAATTTAATTGGTGATAGAATGACACGGGAGGAAGCAAGGCTTCACATAGAAATATTGGATCCCATCAACAAACAAAGCTTTTTAGGGTTACCACAAATCAAAATCCTGAGAGAACATAAAACTTGCAACAAAGAGTCTATTTAATCAGAAAGGAAGCAATAATTATAGAAATGGTACAGATACACGAACTCCTAACCAATCCGTATCGTCTTACGGATCACAAAGGCACAATTTTTACGAAAACAGACCAACTAAGACCCATAATACTTGAGACATCAGGAGACGAGAACCACAGGAAAAAAAGATAACATAAACCATGAAACTCAACTAAAGATGCCTCCAAGGATTAGATCTGCCAGGCCGCCTCCCTCCACTACTTCTTAGCATCGCCTTTATTTTTCGTATCCGCCGCCGCTCCGCCAGAAGATTCCTGCCCTGCCTTCTTCGCCGCCTTCTCTTCCAGCGCTTTCTTATCCCTTCACAAAATCAAACAATTGGAGATCAGTTGTTCTACGAATTCCAAGCCAAGAAAACCCCAACTCAATCCAGTTGATCCAATTGATGGGATGCAGTAGATCAAACCTTTCACGGCGCTGCTCGGGAGTCAGGCCATCGTTTCTTCCCTTCCCCTGGGACTTCCGAGCCTGGGCTCTCTCACGATCGCGCTCCCTCTGGTTGCCGCGTAACCAGCCGAATTAAGGGGAACATCAGGCGACATCGACTTATATCAAATCTTCGGCAAGAAAACAACAACCGAAAACCAAAAAAAAAAAAACGGGGGGGGGGGGGGGGGGGGGGGGGGGAACATACAGAGCAATATAAAAATCAAAACAGAAAAAAATTCAAGAAAAAGAGTAAAAAATATGAAATCGGAACAATTAATAGAGGATATGAGTCATTCTCTCTTTCCTCTCCTCTTCTCGCCGAACGAAATTACTCGAAAGAGATGATCGACGAAGCGAATCTGTGGACAGAAAGCACGTAGGACAAAAGTCTAGGGTTTGAGAAGAAATAGGGTGGAAAAAGAAGACGAAAGGGGGGAATAAATAGGCAATGGCTGCGTGGGCGTCCGACCCCGAACAAGATACTGTTAATATGGATCTCGAAACTTCTACAGTAAATATACAAAAATAAAGAAATAAATTTAACTAAGTAACTAAGAATCAACAAGCCGCGTCCAGACGTGACGGACCGGCTTGCTTTGGAATTATTAGTTCCCTACATATATATATATATATATATATATATATATATATATATATATATATATATATATATATATAAAATTATATATATTATTATAAATTTATTATTTATATATAACTTTTGTAAATTATTTTCTCATAGACAACCTGTCCTCGACCACCTTAGTTTAAACTACCATTACCCCAACCAAGAATGTCCGGAGATCCTATGCCACCCTCAATTTTCAGTTGAATCATTTATTTATCTTATATTATAATATTAAATTTATTTTATAAATATTAGATCTTATTTTGTGAATATTTATAATTTTAAAAATTTATTATCTCAGTTTATTGGTCCGGTACTACTTGGAATTTTTCTAATATATCCTACGGATCAAATCCCGTAGAGCATATACTTGTGCTAGCGGGATGAGGCATGACACATGTAATATCAAAGTTTAGGCTATAGATCTTTGGAGCTTAAAGTAGCTAAGAGTGGCCTGTAATTTAAGGTATGATTTGATATCTTAGAATAACCTTACTTTATATTTAAAAAACATCCTAGTAATAGATGACTATTTGAGTGATTTATAATATCAAATCTGATATTTTTTTGCAGATATAAGTTTTGATCCTTAGATTTTCCGTAAGGATGCTTATATAATTAAAACTTTTGGTTAAACATACTCAGATCAAATCTAAGTGAAATGACATCAAAGTTAAAGAATTGATAAATGAGAATGTATTTTGAGTTCTATAGATGGGTTATCTCATAATAAGTTATGTTTTCACTAGTCATTTAAGTTATCTTGAAAAGCTAAACTTAAACATGGGTGTATAATATAGCAATTTTCAATTTTCTAGAAAATATTTTGGATTGCAAAAATTTGGTTTTACGACAAGGTTATTTACGGTGCAGATTAAGAAAGAGTTTTGTAACATCAGAAATTCAAGCAATAAAATGCAGATAAGATTTGAAAATTTAATAAATTGGAAAGAGGTGAGATATCCTATTGAAAAAAAAAAAGAGATAAAATAGTTAAAAATCTTACTCGAGGATATGTGAATTAAGTTGGGATTTGGCTCAAGGAATGAAATGGATATATTTTAAATTGGCAGTTAAAAAAAATGGCAAGACTATACTGAAAAGGATGAAATTGTTAATAATTATCATAATAGTTCTTATTAACTTTATGCTTTAGAGATCTTCTAAGTTGAAGTAGACTATCTCTTTATTTTCTGATATTGTAGCATCAAGAATTATGATAAATTATTTGAAAAAGGAGTTAATACAAATCTATATAATTGGAATATTGCAAATAGAAGTACATGCTTTTTTCTATTAGTGGAATTGATATTGTGAGACCATAGAGCCTGTATCTTGGTAGAATTTCTAATAATATTTGGATGGAATTACTAGATTTCATTTATTATTATTTTTTAGACTATTGGATAGGTTGAAATTTTAAAGTCAATGTTAGGTCATTAATTGATGATCTTGGATCTTTTACCACTATTGTTGAAACTGCTGGTGAAATCTAATATTGAGTAGGGAAACTGATTTTGAGAGGCTTTCATGAGTTTATCATAGAAGGAGGAAGATTTTCTGAGGATTATTAACTGTTAGGAAGCTTGAAAAGGGATAACTAATTTGAATATGCTTAGAAGCAAGTTATTTTTGGGGGCTTCTAATTCATTAGATAAAGTTTTAATCTTTCTACAAGAGATGTTGAATTAGAATCATCTAATCAAATTGTCAAGACAACCCAGGGTTAACTTAGGTCAGACTGGATCTAGAATAACTTGTTCATACGTACAATTGTTTCAAATGTGACAACTAACTTGAGGTTAATTATCATGGGGTGTGTTCAAGGAATAGTAAAGATAATGAAACACAAAAGCTTTGCTCTTGTAAACATTTTGATTGAAGATCATCTAGTGAATCCAAAGAATTTTGGTGAGTTGATAGTCCATTGGTTGATCTCAAACTTGGAATATTTGGTATATGTTTCTTTTCTTCTAGTTCTAAAGTTGTTACTCTTTAAGCTGATATGTTTTTCTCCATCTGATTGAAGGAATTTAAAATTATCCAATAATAAAGAGTTTAGTTGTAAAACTATGGAGGAGATAAATGGAGAAAAAAAAGGATTTTAAATCCGAAGAGCGATTTATGTTCAGGAGTTCTTTTACTTCTACTAAGAGTTACTGAGGTCGATTATGATTTATGCGGGAATCAATTTATTTAAGATAAATTAATGTCATGGGCAAGGAATTATGGTATTTTAACTCGGGCTTAGTATTTAGTATTTTTCAGAAAGAGACCAAGAAAATACAATGCATATTGTGGATATCTTATTATACTACCATCACTTCACATAATCTATTTATGATTCAAATGCGCCAATGATCTTGGCATATGCTCTCTTTCTCTATATATCACAATCTTTTAATTGTGTCAAAAGCCCATCATGATGTATGTGTCAAATCCAATTCAGTTTCGAACTCTATTCAAATACAATTAATTCTAATAATTTATCCAACTATAGGGATTTTAACATTCTACTTTGATCCTAGTTTAATCTTGATTTATCATGCATTTAAATCTAGGGCACAACTTTAATCTCAAATTCTTATTCAAGCATTTTATCAATATTAATCTCGTTGACTTGTATCTTCATTTCGATTATAACAGAAGTTTTGGCGAGTTAGTTTTTTATATAAATAGATCTCAATCTAGTCATTGTACTAATTTTGGTTATATGATCAAAGAAAGTTGAGATCTAAAATTTGAGTTAGAGATCTTTTATTTCTTGAGCTCCTACCAATGATATAGTGATATTTAGGATAAGTACCTGCTCCTCAACTTTATGAAGGCCTAGGTGCCACTTAAATTTTGAGAACCAAATTTTCTTTAAAGGGATTAGGGTGTAATGCCTGATAAAAATAAAGGACATAAACGATCCTTCCTCTATTATTCTTGTTGAATTTTTCTACACTTTCCATCCTAGGATGCTAGCCAAGAAGGCCTAGAGATCCTATGGCCACCTTCCATTTTCAGCTGGGGTCACTTATTTGCCTTGGCCAACCAAACCTGGCCTCATCCTCTCCATTTTTGACCCATGCCAATAAGAGAAAGGCCAATGTCCTTCCATCCTTGCCAAAGCCAACCGACTCCCTTTCCTTTCCCATTGGGCTAGTAGAGGAGGGGTCAATTGCATACCTTCTTCCTCTTTTCCTCTAATTTTCTTGAACCTTCGAGCTAGCATTGGAACCCCCTACATCGATCTTTATCAAGTGATCAATTGGCCTTGTTTTCTCCTCTAGCTCTTTAGATGCCAGGTAATTTCACCATATCACCCTCCCCTCTCTTCTCCTCAAACCTTTTACTTATTCCTGATGGAGGTTGTGATGCCAGCATGCTCGTTGAATCCCGTTGCATGGGCCATGGCTGATCCTAAGCCCGGTGTACGTGGCCTTGTTCAAAATAGAGCTTCACTTCTTTCCTATCTGAAAAAAAAACCTATGAGACCACTTTATTTCCACCCCCTTTCTCCTCTTCCTCTCCTACATTGTTGTCCCTATCACCTTCTGTGGCTAGTGATCCTTCCCTCCCCCCTTGTCGGCACTCATCGGCTGGCATGCCTACTGAACTACATCATTTGATCTATTGGCCGACTGAGCTATCCTCTGGTAGCCATGTCTCACACAAAGCCCTATTATTTTTTCTTTTTTTGGATGCTCCACAATTACTCTTTCTTCTCTTTATTGGAACTCTTGATGCCTACACACACCTAGTGGTTGGACGCCACAATGATAGGATCATTTCTAATTGAGATTCAGCTGTTTTACGTTCTTTTCTTAACCATTTTACCACCATGTCTTGTTGTCTTCGATTGATTGTTGAGCCAATGATCTTCTCCTACAACCTTACTGAATCCCCTACAGCTTGATGGGCTCCTTCGACTACCTTTTCATTTCCTCTTTGATCTCATCCCTGTGATGCCACCACCACTTGATCACTAATCTTTATCTGATCTTAATAGATCAGGCCATCGACAACCTTGATTATGTTATCCCTATCCAAATCAGGACCCATGCCTCTGACTGTTCTCTACTCAAATCAGATTAGATTTTGGGCACCGGGCACCACCACTTGGCTAGCCTTCTACCTTATCTCTCTCTCTTATATTTTTGTTTCTTTGCCAACCAAGTGATATTAATCTTGTAGGGGTGTAGTTTTCCAATCAAGAAGCCATCTAGCATGAGTACTACTCTTGAATCCTTGGATTGTGGTAAAAATTATGATCTCCTTATTTAATTAATTTCATAAATTAATTAGGATTAGTGAAGGCTCAGGAGAAAGTAGTATTTGAGGTCAAAATTTATTGGCCGGCTGGATAACTAGATTATAATTTATTAATATTAGATTTTTGGGAACTGTTAGGGGCACACTTAGATTGGTGAGTGCATTTTTAGTTTTGTTGTTGGCTGAAGTTAAAATCCCTTAATCTAGAAAGATCCAATGTTGTATAACCTTGGGTAGGTCCTCGCAAAATTAGGAGACCCCTTTGTACCCTAGATCTGAAAAAATGATATCTATATTTGCTTTAGAGTGAGACACCTAACTATTAATATATTCTATCTTGGTTGTGCATAACCTAGTTGGGGAGATATCTGTGCTTTGTGAGTTGAAGGTAAGTAAGTACCTCTATCCTAGTGATTCATCATATATATTATTTGTTTTATAATGCTTAATTCTATATCTACATTCAAATATTATTTTGATATTGAAATTTACTTATGAATATTATTCATGCTTTATGTTAGATGTTGTATATGCTCTGCACAAAATGAATATATAAAATATAGGATCAAGCATAAAATGATTTATCGGGGTATGACTATATCATTGTTGAATCGGAATATTTGTCAATTTTATAAGTTGTGATGTTTGCTTTCTAACCTGACTATGCTCACATGGGTTCAGGATCTAGTCTCATTTTCAGCCTCTAGTAAGGTGATCACTAACGCATGCTGGTTGACAACATGTTGTACTCAGAAACTAGTTTCTTTTGGGCTACGCCAATAGGGCAATCATTGGTACATGATTTCATGAACATATATTTAATGTGATTTTATAGCTAGCTTTCTTTTAGGCCTTTAGTGGGGCGATCATTGACACTTGCAGATGGACTGCATATTGTATTTAGGATCTAGTCTTGTTGACCCAAAAGGTTTGATTATGATGATACAAAATATTTGAGTAAAAAGTTTACCAATCAATTGCTTAGAGTGTACTAGAATGCTTGTAGGAAGCCAAAAAGATATCATTCTATAACTCTCAGTGCGGAAGAATGTAACTTAATTTTGTAAAAGCTCTACACAAGAAGAATCGACTCCAGGAACACCATCAAAGCTCATAGGCAAAGACAGAAAATTTCAATCTTGGGCTATCTTAAGAGTCTACCCCTAGAATATAACGAGTCAACCCTAGCACACTAGTATGAACTGATACACTTGCATGAGTCGACCCTAGAATAGTCTCAAAAGACTGATAGAGAACAGTAAAAATCTGTACTTTCACAAGTTAACCCATAAAAATCACGAGCTAACTCTTATTGACTAAGAGTCAACCCGAGTATGGCCACAGATAAAGGATAGAGAGCAATCAAAATCAATATATTAGCGAGTCAACCTATGAAGATTACGAGCCGACTCCTATTGAGCAAAAAGCCTATCCCAAAAGTAAATAAGTTGACCCCAAAATAGTCATAGACAAAAGATAGAAGGCAATAAAATTTAATATCTTCTCAAGTCAACCATATAAGATAACAAGTCGACCCCTATCAATGGACTAGTCGACCCCTAAACTAAAAGAGTCGACCCCACAATGGCTATAGGTGAAAGACAGAGCACAGCAAAAATAAGAGTCGTTTTGAGTCAACCCTTGAAAATCATGAGTCGACCCCCAAAGAAGTCGAGTCAACCCATCTGCACCTGACAACAGTAACGATTAGTTTTTCTGTAAATTAGAATGATAGTTTTTGTATCACAACAGCTCTTTCAGCCTATCTAATGGCTAGAAATATCTTCCAACCACTCATTGATGATATAAATACATGAAAACACCAAGAGGAAGACAAGGCCTTTGAGCAAAAAAGAAAAAGAGATCAAAAAATAAAGAGAATATTCAAACGCATTCATTAAGAGCTAAAAGATCCCATCCTCCTTTATTCAGAGAGTTGGTAAAGAGCATTCAAGTTCATTCAAGGCCAACCACTAATTCAGAGCTCAATTAATTTCTTGATTATTTGTCTTTAAGGAGTTGTAATTTATTTTGTTACATATCATTCTTATACTTTGTAATTTTTAAAACTTAAAAGTTCCATCCAAATCTTGAATTGGATTTTATTGAGCCTAGAAAAAGGCTTGACGATGGTTTTAGTTGATTTTCAGTGAAAATCAATTGGTTGATTGTGAGCCTTGTCAAAACAATCGGACTGTAATCTTGGAAGGATTATAGTAAAAATTTTCAAAAAAAATATCTTGAAAAGTGAACGTAGGTGCAGGATTGGATCCAAACCACTATAAATTTGCTATGTTTGTAGTGTTTGGTTTGTGTGTTTTATACTCTTGTATCCTTACCTATAGCTCATTTTTGCAATTGCAAATTACATACATGCATTAAAGTTTCATTTCATTGTAATTTGTTTAATTTTTTTTTCGAAAAGCCCAATTCACCCCCTTCCCCCTCTTGGGCTACATAGTTGGGTAACAAGTGGTACTAGAGTTTTGGTACTCTAGCCCTTTGTTGACCTAATAGTCGAGAGTTAAAAATCTACCGCAGCCCTACCTGGAACCTCTTTTACCGAGGGATGGTCTACAAATAGACCCTCTCTTTTCAATCGGCATAAACAACATAGATTAGAAAGCATGCATATGCCATTTTGTACAAACATTAGATTATGACATGTGGAGTGTCATAACTAATAGTCCTCACACACCCACTAAAATCATAGATGGTGTGTCTCTTCCCAAGCTTGAAGGAGAATGGGATGGTATGATAAGAAAATGACACAGCTAAATGTTAAAACCATTAATGTTTTATATTGCTCTCTAGATGCTAGTGAATTTAATCATATCTCAACTTGTAATTCTGCTAAAGAGATTTGGGATAGGCTGGAGGTAACTTATGAAGACACTATCCAAGTCAAAGAGTCTAAAATCAATAATCTTGTGCACAAATATGAGATGTTTAAAATGGGATCAACTAAATCTATTATTGATATTTTACTCACTTTACTGACATTGCAAATGGTCTTAAAAGTCTTGGTAAATCATATACAAGTTATTTCAGATGGATGTTAAAAGTCCTTTTCTAATTGGATATATAGCTAAAGAAGTCTATGTAGAACCTAGTTTCAAAAATTATAAATTTTCAAACTATGTTTTTAAATTGAACAAAGCATTATATGGTTTTGAAATAGACACCTTGGGCTTAGTATGAGAGACTAAGTAAATTCTTGTTAGAAAATAATTTTACAAGAGAGAATGTAGATAGAATACTTTTCATAAAAAAATAATAATAATATTTTAACTGTTCAAATATATGCTGATGATATTATTTTTGGTGCCATGCTAAGTGCTAAATAATGCATAAACTAATATCTTATTCATAGCACTTATCATTATTTTAATTCACATATTTTATAAATTTAACTAAAAAAATGTGTTTTCCTTCATCATTTCATTTTAAATAAATTATTCAAGTTTGATTCTTTTTATTATTATTGGTTGAGTCTAATGGATGCAGGTCAAGTCGAATTGATTTAGGATGATCTCTGAACCCAAATCGCATGCACCCCGCAAATCAAGATCCTCTGATTCAGTTACCTAATTTTCTTCCCACTTATTCCAACTCTTTTTCCACATGATCCAATTTTAATCTCAAAAACAATAAAATTCCTTCAATTATTTGTTTCTCAGATCTCAAAGCATACCATCATATTTGCACGAATCCTAAAGCTCCATCCACTCCTCACATCCCATTCGTTCCTAATATCATGGATTACATCCTTATCCCCTGCTTCGGATCCCATCTTCTCCATAATCCTCTTCCTCCGCAGATCAAGCCTCTCAGTTTCACAACAAAACCAAGCCAATCTCCCGAGTTAATCACCTCTTCCCAACAGAGTTCATCCTTCTCCCATTCCGTGGATCAACATCTTCCAACCGTTCCCTCTTCCCACAAGCTCCCACGACTCTGCGACCGAGTTCATCCTAATCCCACGCTCTTCCCAATTGCAGCCCATGATTCTCTCCTTCCTAGATTTCCTCCAAATCTAGCAACACCCTTCCAGCCATCTTCCGAACCAACCCGGCATTCTGGATTGACCCCAGCGTATCCAAACTTCTTCCCCTCTGCGTGAAACAGCATGATCTTATCACTTCCCAGATTATCCAGCCTTCATCCCGTTCACAGATTGACTCTATCTCCCACGGATAAGATCAAGCAATCCTTCCGTGTCGTGGCTTCCAATCCTTTCTCCCAGCGGAACAGAATTCATCCGCATCCAGCTGCCCATCGGTGGATGAGTACCCTGTTCCCAGCCGAAGAAATCCCCTGCATCTCGGATTACATCCTTATTTCGTAACTTCATCATCCCCTGTTACGTGTATCTCCCGTTCGCGATGGCCTTGCATCCTTATCCTATAAGCCCAGACTTTCTTCCGCTAGATCCCATTCGTGATCTTCACTTCATCTCCACGGGATAAACTCAAATCCCAACTGTGGAGTGATTGGTTAAACCCCTATTTGATTTTGATGAGCTCAAAGCATTTGAGTATATTTCATGTTGTACTAATGAATTCAATCTAGTGTTTCAGGCAAATATATGTGAATTTATCTTTAAGAGCATCGAGCTTTTGTTCAAAGTCATTTGGCTAAGTGTTGAACACAATTAAGCCAATGTCTGAAGCTCGAGTCGACTCCGGAAGATTGCGAGTCAACTCTAAGTGTTTCAGAGGTTCTGGCACAAGCTCGAGTCGACTCCGGTACACTACGAGTCGACTCCGACTGAGAATAGACAGAAGAACAGAAAGATGAATTCAGACCCTGTCACCAAGTCGATTCCGACGATTTCGAGCCGACTCTGATGCTTGCCGAGTCGACTCCCGACGGTTCTGAGTCGACTCCAAGGAGTAACAGACAGAAAAACAGAGAAGTATTTTCTAGACCTTGTTACCGAGTCGACTCCAGAAGGATTTGAGTCGACTCCAATGTTTGGCGAGTCGACTCCTAAACATGCAAGAGTCGACTTTCAGAGGAAAGCAGAATGAAGGGCAGAAAACCAAACAAAGTGACTCTGTGAACGAGTCGACTCCGAGAATACGAGAGTCGACCCTAAGTCAGCCGAGTCGACTCCAAGATAATCCGAGTCGACTCCGAGGCAGTTCAACTCGAAAGACAGAGGATCAGTTTTCGGGCTCTGAGAGCCGAGTCGACTCCAAGATGATCCGAGTCGACTTAAGAAAGAAATGCAGAAAAATAGATCTCTGAAATCTTGAGAACGAGTCATCTCCAAAATGCCAAGTCATCTCCAGATCTTGGCGAGTCGACTCCAGGACGGGACAGCACTTTAATTCAAATCCTGAACAGTGGACGAGTCGTCTCCAGTAAAGCATGAGTCGACTCCAGCAACAGCCGAGTTGACTCCAAATCGAGCAAGTCGACTCCGACCCCAACGGATATATTGTCAGGAGGTGCAGACTGTGCAGAACGACCACAAATCAGTATCTAACAGCTATTTTTCAAGGGGGACTGCTTAAATAGCCAGAGTGAACAGTAGTAGACATCAAGAGAGTTACTCCATCTGTGCATTAAGTATTTTCCAACTACCAAGAGTCTATTGAGAAAAAAGACAAGCAAAAGAAAGGAAGAAACGCATTCAATACATTTCTAGAAGTCTTTCCTTCGCATTCAAGGCTCTTCCTCTGACATCAGATCTTCAGTGCACTCAAAGAGAAGAATCAGAGTTCAAGAAGCCCTTTCTTCCTCTTCCAAAATTTGTTTGAGGGCTTCTAACTTTACTCTATTCATATTGATTCATATTTGCTTGTTAAGAAGCTTTCCTTGTATCTTTTCCCAAACTGTTTTCTTACTTGATTCAATCAGAGGATTGAATCAAGGATTGTAAGGTTTGTTGGTGAGCCGAAGTTAAAACCAACGGTGTAAGGGTTCGATTGTGATCCTGGAAAAACAATCGGGTGGTTCTAGTCGGTGAGCCTGTGAAAACCGACCGAATTCGTTGTGATCTTGCAAAAACAACAAGTTGGGTTGTGAACTTGTAAAACAACTGGTTGTAATCCAAGGGATTATAGTGAACTCCCAAGTGAAGCTTGGGGAGTGGACGTAGGAGCAAGGGTTAGCTCCGAACCACTATAAATTGGTTTGTGTTTGTATTGGCTGCTGTCCTCTCTCTCACTCTTCATTCACTTCATCTAGTAACTTAACTAATTTGCTTGCAATAGATTTAGTTAATTACTAATCATAGTTTTTAATTGGTCGAGAATTAATCCAAACTAATTCACCCCCTCTCTTGGGTTGTCTTCTTGGGCAACAAGTGGTATCAGAGCCGGAGCTCTTATATTAAAAGAGTAAAAGATCAAAATGACAACCCCTTTTGGATCTTCTCTTAGTGAGGGGCAATCCACCAATAGGCCTCTATTCTTCAATAGAACTAACTACACCTATTGGAAGGTTAGGATGAGGATATTTATCCAAGCCCAAGACTATGATGTTTGGAGCATCATAGTTAATGGACCATACATTCCTTCTATTTATGTAGATAATATTACTATACCCAAGCTTGAAAAAGATTGGGATGACAATGATAGAAGGAAGGCACAACTAAATGCCAAAGCAATGAATGTACTTTATTGTGCCTTAGACCATAATGAATTCAATAGAATCTCTGCAATTCTGCAAAAGAGATATGGGACAGACTTGAAGTGACCCACAAGGGCACGAATCAAGTCAAGAAATCCAAAATAAACATGTTAGTTCATAAGTATGAACTATTTAAAATGAAATCTAATGAAACTATTACTTGCATGTTTACTAGATTTACTGATATTGTCAATGGCCTAAAAAGCCTTGGCAAAAGTTATACTGTTCCTTGTTAGGAAAGTTCTTCGATCTTTACCAAGATCATGGGAAGCCAAGGTAACGGCGATCCAAGAAGCCAAAGACTTGAACAAGCTGGCACTCGAGGAGCTCCTTGGATCCTTGATGACACATGAGCTCACAATGAAGCAACACAGTGAAGAAGAGTCCTCCAACAAGAAAATGGTAATTGCCCTTAAGTCTACTTCTTCTAACAAGGATCCCTCTTGCAGTAGCAGCAATGAAGAAGAAGACAATGAGGGAGATGAAGATGAGGCTCTTCTCGTGCGAAAGTTCAGAAAATTCATCAACCGAAAGAAGTCCTTCCATCAGAGGAGAGGTTTCTCAAGTTCCTACAACAAGGACAAAGGTAAGAAAAGGGAAAGTGAGGGAATCGGTTGCTATGAATGCAAGAAATCGGAACATTTCAGAATCGACTGTCCCTTGCTGAAGAAGGGCAGCAAATACAAGAAGAAGAAAGCTCTTGTCTCCATCTTGACAGACTCCGATCAATCATCATCATCATCGGATGAGAAACAAGAGGAAAAAGCAAATTTTTGCTTCATGGCAAATGATAATGAGGTAATATCTGAAACACATTTAAATTTTACCTTTGATGAATTATATGATGCTATTAATGAACTAATGGATGAATATAAGACAATAAACCTTAAAAATAAAGAATTGAAACTAACTAATCAATCTTACATTCATAAGTACGATAAATTAATTAAGGACAAGGACTCTATCATCAAAGAAAACTTAGAACTTAAAACAAGCAACCAATTACTAACTCAAAAAACTAATACCTTAATTAAAGATAACGAAAGATTAACTAAGAAAGTTTCAGAACTTAAAAACAGTAACCAAACTATAAAAGATAACTTTACTAAAGATCTAAATTTATTAAAAACAGAAAAACTGAACTTAACAAAAGAACTTGAAAAATATAAACCTATAGTTAAGAAGTTTACTTTTAGTTCTGAAAAATTAGAAATGATTCTTAATAGTCAAAGAGCTGTTTTTAATAAAGTCGGTTTAGGGTATAAGCCTAACAACAAACAAAAATTTCTTAAAAATTTTTTTGGTGGATTGCATCCCCTGCATCTGCAACAATCCGGTCTTCAACAACTGCATCATCAGCATCCCGTTCGAATCATCCGCGATTCAAGGGATTAGCTCTCCAGCTTCCTCGGCTTCATCCTCCCAAGCTTCACGGCATCCAAGATGATCCTCCCATTCGGAAGAGCCACGAAATAAAGGAGAGAGGGCTGGTGAAGGCTATAAAAGGAGAGAGGGAGCCGGCTGGTCCCAAGCTATCCTTCTCAGGCTGAGTTCCCACCAAACCAAAAAGGGAGAGGAGAGCTAATATTTTTCTAGGTATTATGGGAATAACTCCCCACGAAAAGAAAATATATATGTATATATGCTGAAGGGAGTTTGATTCGTGTTGGGATTAGTCTAAGAAGGGAGTAGGAAGGGAAAAGAGAGAAGAGCCAGTCACAATGAAGGACCTCTGCGCTGCTGCTGTTGCCCACGACTCCATGAAAGGCTGATCTCCTCTTTAGGGCCGGATGCAGCCCTAACAAAGGGCCAAGGGTTTTGTATTTTTTATTTAAGTTCTTGGAATTGTATAAACTTCTTTGATCTTAATGAATATTTCTTTAATTCCATATTTGAATTCTGTGATTTTAAGTATGGTGTTTATACAACTGTTCTTCATGATCATTGAAGTAAAAATAAGATAGTTCATGCTTAAGGAAGATGCGATGTGCTACCACCTTAGATTAGGCTAGACATTGCATGCCAACTAAAGATGGATTATTTCTAAATTACTTTTGTGAATTTTTATCTGAATGCTTATTAGACTTGTAGCCAATTTGCATGTTAATCCAAGAATAAATTAAAATACAATTAATCCTTGTTCCAATGTTAATGGTGAATTTCTTGCCCTAGGTTTCCTCAAACTGATAACATTTTAATTACAATTTTTATTAAATTCCTTAGTTTAATTTTCTTCACAAACTCTTCCTTTTAAATATTTTTATTTTTAAGAAAATAACTGTACCCCAATCCCTGTGGATCGATATCCGTAATCACTATCCTACCAGATACGTGCTATTGCGTGGTTTTTAAAATTGACTATCATGCCACTAATGAAGTTTTAAGTCAAGACTTTACTAAGCTCATGCAAGGAGAGTTCGAGATGAGGATGACGGAAAAACTCACCTTCTTTATCGGACTCCAAATCAAACAAACTAAGGAAGGGATCTCCATTAGCTAAAGCAAATATACAAAAGAGATTTTGAAAAAAATTGATATAGAGAAGGCCAAGCACATTAGCACCTGATAGGCCCTGTTAGATGTATGCCCTAGAAGCCAATTTGGCTGACACATTGTTGATTCTAGGGACATAATTTTGTACTTGACTATTTATTATTGAATAAAGAAAAGGCATCCTTTCATTCATATTGTTTATGTGTCTATGAATCGTCCAAGAAATTAATAAGATGATGATACATATTCTCAAGAGTTGAGAATTTGAGCCATGTATCATTGGTGATTAATTTCTAAATGCTCCTGATCAATGGATCATCACGAGGACGGTGATCGATCCGATCAGTGCACAGATCACTCTCCTTCTGGATGGACGAGACTTGAGTCCACAGTGTAGGGACACTGAAGTGATAGTGCAGGTGCTTGTTAGAGAACAAGGGTACTAAGCGTGACCAAGACAAGAAGTCACTTGGATGTCTATCCACTCGTCAGTGACTTGCTTGATGTTGCAGTAGTGTGACTGGTCCTTTGACCTGCGGTGCTTCGGCTACTCACAGTGAGGTTATTGTAGTTTGACTGCACACATACATGGTCTCTAGCCATATGGGTCCATGCAGTGTAGATTGGCTGCAGTAAGTTCACTGTAGGAGTAGGATATGCACCTATAAGGAATCTATCGACCTTGATAGAAGAGGAGTGATCCTATGTGATTTGTTAGACTGAGTTCTAAGACCTTGGCCAGGGCAGTAATATAAAGTGGAAAAAGAGTTTTCCATTAGCGAACTCAAGTCGAATAAATCTTGACATATGACAGACGATGGGGTTTGACGAGTTGTCCATGACCTCCGTCCTGTAGGGATCCACGATAGTAGGACTGTATCACACGTTAACTGCACCCAGAGGTTCATCTTTCTATTCTACTGGGTAGCCACTACATGCTGCTAGGTGTCACTGGTGGATGGTGGGACTCATAGGAATTATCTTGATGATCGATAAACCCTAATGAGTTGAGTTGGAATCGTTCCAACCCATTGAAAGGAGTTTTCAATGATATTGAGATAGAGATCACAATATATCTCACTACCAGTCAGAGTAGAACCTATGGGGTCACACACACTAGAAGTATTGACCGATCCGATGGTTGAAATCGGGATTAGGAATCACAAGTAATCAATTTGATTGATAAGAAGTTGAAGAAGGAAAGGGAATTAATTAATTGGACTTGAAACAAGAATCCTACTTTGGGTAGGATTCCTAGAGTCCTAATTGGATTAGGACTGGGAATCCTAGTTGGAGTAGGACTGGGATTCCTACTTGGAATAGGATTACTACAATCCTAATGAGATTAGGAACTTTGAATTAAAATTGGATTCCTACTTGGAGTAGGATTCCTAGAAATCCTAATTGGATTAGGACTTCGAATTCAAATAAAGTCCTAATTGGATTAGGACTAAAATTAAACAAATCCTAATTGGATTAGGATTCCTTAAGTCTAAATTAATTATTAATCTAATGAATCAACATGACTCCTAATTGGATTAGGATTGAAGAGTTCAATTAAGTCATGATTCATTCAAGTCCTAATTGGATTAGGACTAGCGTAGATTGAACCCAAATTTGGCTAATCCTAATTAGATTAGGATTAAACCATGAGAGAGGCACCTAATCCTTTTTGGAAGAGGATTGGGTTAACCAAGTAAGAGGGGCATCAGCCCCTCTTCACTTAGTTGGTGCGACATGAAGAGAGAAGGGGGGCCGGCGCCCCCTCTTGGAAAGTGGTCAAGGGCTCCTAACTTGTAGGAGCCCTTCATCCTTATTAAAGGAGGACTAGGGCCGGCGCCCTAGATGGTTTTTTCTCCTCTTCATCACGTGGCCACCCCCTCTCCATCTCTCCTTGGTTCAGCCGCCATCAGAAAAGGGAAAAGAAGAGGAGGCGTCTCCCTCCTCTTGGTCTTCTTCCTTGGCTCCAACGCATGGAAAAAGAAGAAGGCTGCCGGGGCTTTTGATCTTCTTCCCATCTTCATCCTTCTTCTTCCTCCTCTCAAGCACAATCAAGGGTTGATTGAAAGAGAGGAGATCAGCCATCAAAAGCTATCTCTGCAAGGGAGCTAGCACCCCGGTGAGATAGAGAGCTTGGATCGGATCCTGCTTCGTGTGGATACCCGTAGAGGCCGGACGTTTGAACGGCTTCAAGCGAACCCTCTTCCAAAACCACGAATTCAGATTTGCGGTGATCATCTACCCGCGCAAGGTGAAGATTTGATCTTCCTAATAGTTTTAAAAGTTTTAATTCTTACCTAATTACGAAAGGTCTAGAAACAACGTTCATGCGATGAACGTCGAACCCGTGCATGCCGATTCCGCTGCCATCTGATTTTTGTTTTGAAATATCAGCGGCATGGGCGGGTTCCCAACAGTGGTATCAGAGCCTAGGCTTCGTAGATTAAGGTAAGAATTAAATATCTAAAGGCTTATTAGATCTGAAAAATGAATGATCATGCATGCTGAAAAATTCTGCATGCAGATTTTTCATGGGTGCTGATTTTTGCATGCTGATTTTTATGTGATAAAATGATGATTCTAATTACATTGTTAATGGGATTACAAAGTTTAGAATCATGATTAGCATGATCAGCGACCTATGTCATGATATAATCAGTTAGTTTTCAGATCTGAAAATTATAATTGTTGCATACGGTGATGATCATAGGATTCAACCCCTTTTGGTATCAAATGTAATGACCTGCGATGTGATCTGCGATGTCATGTAATTTTTCAGATGCTTGCATGCATCTTATTTGATGTTTTGAGAGGCCTGCGTGCCTCCTAAAAGGAGATGTAATTTATTTTTATTTTTATTTTACATCTGGTTGTATTTCTGTGATGTGATGTACATCAACGATCAAGTTGAAGCAAAGGCATGAGATGAAAGGTGATCTAAGCGGTTGATGGCGATGGGATCAAGAGTTGATCAAGGATCGAATCAAGGTGGCTTAGAACCAATTCAAGAGTTGAAGACCACTTGATCGATTGATGTGCATGTGCTTGTAATACGACCTAATTAGAATCCATGATCATCACCTATTTAAAGTTTAACTTTATTTGATGCTGCGATTATAACTGCCTGTGATGTACCGTTTGCATGAGATGTGAATGCGAGTCGGGTAGATAGGTTTACATGTGATGTAGCAAACCCAATTGAGACCTAAATCAAAACCTCCTCAATCAAGTCAAGAGTGAACCGACATGAGCAAGTCATATTAGATTAATTGATCTAATTGGTGTCTAGGAAAGCATGAAAGGTGGTTACTTAATTAGGACCTTACTCTCTGAGTAAGGGGAGCCTCCCACCTGCTTACCTGGCCAATTGTTCGATTACCTCTTATGAAGGGCTCAAGTTGCAAACACTAAGACCTGATTAACCAATATTAAGTCAATAGGTCTTCCACTGTAGTAGAGCTGCTAAGGCCTTTCTGATGTTGATTTGTCTCGGCTGGACACAGTGGTCAAGTTGCATCGGGGGCTGGACCTCTCTATAGACATGAGATGTTGTAGGGTAAAGGTGGGGTTGGGCACCAATAACTGTTAGGTGAGGACCCAATGACGACTTTATTCCTACGGTTATACGGTGGGTCTGACTTAACTAAGAAATGGGACCAATAACTGTTAGGTGAGGTCTTCATGGCTTAGAGACCAAGTTACACTGCAACATGCTTGAGAAGCATTGTACAAGAGTTGTACACTCATCCATCTATGTGTCACCAATAACTGTTAGGTGAGGTGGCATGTAAATTGGTGGGACCGCAGTACCCACTAGAAACCCTAGTCGTGTGGAATTTCCGTTTCCCTACCAGGAGAGTGTGAGGGATTCGAGAAAATAGTGGGAGTTACATTTGTTCTAAAAGACCTTAGAATAGATTAGGATCAAGTACAAAAGTCTAACTAGAATCTTTACTCTCTGCAGATACAATGTCAGCTTCAAACCCTTTGACCCGTATTCTTGAGACCAACCGACTGACCGGAACCAATTACAAAGACTGGCTTAGAAATCTCAAAATTGTTTTGGACTGTGAGAAAATAGGCTATATACTCGATTCAGATATCCCCACACTACCAGCACGTCCTACTGATGTTCAGCGTGAGATGCATAAAAAGTGGTTGGATGATGACATTAGAGTAAAATGCTATATGATGGCATCCATGTCTAATGAACTCCAATGCCAGCATGAAAATATAAAGACTGCTAGGGACATACTGGCACACCTGCAAGAGTTGTATGGTGAGCAGAGTCGCACAGCTCGTTTTGAAGTGTCCAAGAGGCTTTTCAAAGCGAAGATGCGCGAGGGGCAGTCTGTCCATGATCACGGTCTGACCATGATCAAGGACCTAGAGGAGCTTGAGAAGCTCGGTATGGACATGCACAAGGAATTACAAGTGGATTTGATCCTACAGTCACTTCCTGATTCATTTGGTCAGTTTATAGTAAACTACCACATGAATAAGATTGAATGCACTAAGACTGAACTAATCAACATGTTGGTAACTGCTGAGGGAGCCTTGAAAGGTTCAAGGGACAATGTCCTTACTGCTGAGTTGACTTCTGGTTCCAAAAGAAAGTCTACTTGGAAGAAAAAGAAGCCTGCTAAGAAGCAGAAGAAAGACAAGAAGCCAAAGAAGGAAGTTCAAAAGAAAAAGGCTAACGACCAAGGAAAATGTTTCCACTGCAATGTCGAAGGCCACTGGAAAAGGAACTGTCCTTCATACCTCGAGAGCCTGAAGAACAAGAAAGGTGACACACCTTCAGAAGGTATAGACTTGCTCATAATTGAAACTAATCTAACGGTTTCTTCTACTTCTAGTTGGGTTATAGATTCTGGTTCTAGTGCTCATCTGTACACTACCATGCAGGGTCTAAAGGAAAGTAGAAGGCTGGCGGAAGGTGCGGTAACCCTTCGGGTTGGCAACGGGGCAAAAGTTGCTGTTGTGGCTGTGGGCACCTACCATCTGCGACTACCGTCTGGATTTAGTTTAATACTTAGAGATTGCTATTATGTACCTGTTGCTAGCAGAAATTTGATTTCTGTTTCATGTCTAGCACAGGAAGGTCATGTTTTTACATTTGACAAAGACTGCTGTTCTATTTATTTAAGAAATAAAATAGTCGCACGTGGTTTTATGATTGACAGTCTCTATCATTTACATATGGATGTATCTGTGAATGTTACCGAGCAAGAAGTGAATGCCAAAGGATCCAAAAGATCCAGAGATGAGATAAACCAAAGATATTTGTGGCACCTCAGACTTGGCCATATTGGAGAAGACAGAATGAACAAAATGGATAAAGATGGGCTTCTCGGCTCATTGACTTCCGAGTCATATCCAACTTGCGAATCCTGTCTTTAAGGAAAAATGGCTAGACTGCCCTTTGTAGGACATGGGGAGAGGACCACTGAAATACTTACCCTAATACATACAGATGTATGTGGCCCATTCGATGTGCTAGCCAGGGGACGTTATTCTTACTTCATTACCTTTACCGATGATTATTCACGGTATGGGTATGTGTATCTTATGAGACACAAGTCTGAGTCTTTTGAAAAGTTCAAAGAGTTCAAGAATGAAGTAGAAAAATAAACTGGAAAACCTCTTAAGGCTCTTCGATCAGATCGAGGAGGAGAATACCTTAGTGGAGAATTCCGGGACTATCTCAAAGAAAACGGCATAGTCTCACAATGGACACCTCCGGGTACACCTCAACTCAACGGGGTGTCAGAGAGGAGGAATCGGACCCTGTTGGACATGGTCAGGTCCATGATGAGCTTCACTGATTTACCTATGTTCCTTTGGGGAGATGCCTTACTCACAGCGATTTATTTATTGAATAGAGTTTCCTCTAAATCTGTTCCTACCACACCGTATGAGATATGGCATGGTAAGAAACCAAGTCTGGGTCATCTCAAGATTTGGGGATGTCCGGCCCACGTCAAGAGACTACAGGCGGACAAGTTAGAGGCTAGGACCATAAGTGCTCGTTTTATAGGATATCCTAAAGAGTCATTAGGATACAATTTTTACGTCTCAGAGGATCACAATGTGTTTGTGAGCCGTCATGCCATCTTCTTGGAAAATCAGTTTATCCTTGATAGAGGCAGTAGGAGGAAAATTGAGCTTGAAGAGAAAGTCTCTGAAAAGCAACGAGTCATGGATCCTATTGAACCCATTCATACAGAGCCAGTACACGATGTCCCTCGACCACCTCGTAGATCTAGTAGGGTCTCCCATCCTCCCGATAGATACTTTGGTATACTAGAAGAGGATACCGAGGAAATGTTCCTAGTGGGAGATAGGGATCACATACAGGATCCCAAAACCTACAACGAGGCGATATCTGATATCGATTCCGAGAAATGGCTGGAAGCAATGAAGTCAGAGTTAGACTCCATGCGTTCCAACCAAGTCTGGACCTTAGTAGACCCACCAGAAGGTATTGTACCTATTGGATGCAAATGGATCTACAAAAGGAAGATAGGTTCGGATGGAGAGGTAGAGACCTATAAGGCAAGGCTTGTGGCGAAAGGGTATAGTCAGCGCGAAGGCATTGACTATCAGGAGACCTTTTCACCTGTAGCCATGCTAAAATCCATCCGAACATTGCTTGCCATTGCAGCATTTCATGATTATGAAATCTGGCAGATGGATGTGAAAACTGCTTTCCTGAATGGATATCTTGATGAAGATATTTATATGGAACAGCCTTTGGGTTTCACTTCCAGTGATGGAGATCACAAGGTCTGCAAGCTGCAAAGGTCCATCTATGGACTAAAGCAAGCATCTCGGAGTTGGAACACTCGTTTCGATGACGCAATCAAAACGTTTGATTTCATTAAAAACGAAGAGGAACCGTGTGTTTACAAAAAGGTTAGTGGGAGTGCTGTCGTTTTTCTCGTACTGTACGTAGATGACATTCTCCTAATAGGGAATGATATTCCCATGCTAACCTCGGTTAAGGTCTGGTTGTCAAAAGAATTCTCCATGAAAGACCTTGGGGAAGCATCCTATATTTTGGGAATAAAGGTCTATAGAGATAGATCTAAAAGGATGCTTGGCCTGTCACAGAAAATGTACATAGAGGAGGTGCTGAAGAGGTTCAGCATGGAAAACTCCAAGAGGGTTCTCTTACCCCTAAGGCATGGAATTCATCTCTCCAAGAAGATGTGCCCCAACACATCTGAAGAGATTTAACGCATGAGCAAGATTCCTTATGCATCGGCAATAGGAAGCCTCATGTATGTCATGCTATGTACACGACCTGATATAGCTCTTGCTGTGAGTGTCACAAGCAGATATCAGTCGAATCCAGGTGAAAAACACTGGACAGCTGTGAAGAATATTCTTAAGTACTTGAGAAGAACTAAAGATTTATTCTTGGTTTTTGGAGGATCATCAGAGTTAAAGGTAGAAGGGTACACAGATTCAGACTTCATGACTGATGTCGATGACAGGAAGTCAACATCTGGATACGTGTTCTTGTGCAATGGTGGTGCGGTGAATTGGAAGAGTTCTAAACAACCGATCATTGCTGATTCTACTATGGAAGCTGAATACATCGCCGCCTCTGAAGCTGCTAAGGAAGGCTTCTGGTTCAAGAAATTCATTGCAGAGTTGGATGTGATGACATCAGATGCCATAACACTCTACTGCGATAATAATGGCGCCATAGCCCTTACTAAGGAGCCAAAGTCTCATCAGAAGTCTAAGCATATAGAGCGGCGCTTTCACCTCATACGCGACTATGTGGAGAAGAAATATGTAGAGGTGCAGAGAGTAGACTCCGCGGATAACGTGGCAGACCCGTTCACTAAGCAGCTGAGTCAGCAAAAGACTGAAGCCCACCTTGAGAAGATGGGCCTAAGCTATATGACCAATTGGCTTTAGTGCAAGTGGGAGATTGTTAGATGTATGCCCTAGAAGCCAATTTGGCTGACACATTGTTGATTCTAGGGACATAATTTTGTACTTGACTATTTATTATTGAATAAATAAAAGGCATCCTTTCATTCATATTGTTTATGTGTCTATGAATCGTCCAAGAAATTAATAAGATGATGATACATATTCTCAAGAGTTGAGAATTTGAGCCATGTATCATTGGTGATTAATTTCTAAATGCTCCTGATCAATGGATCATCACGAGGACGGTGATCGATCCGATCAGTGCACAGATCACTCTCCTTCTGGATGGACGAGACTTGAGTCCACAGTGTAGGGACACTGAAGTGATAGTGCAGGTGCTTGTTAGAGAACAAGGGTACTGAGCGTGACCAAGACAAGAAGTCACTTGGATGTCTATCCACTCGTCAGTGACTTGCTTGATGTTGCAGTAGTGTGACTGGTCCTTTGACCTGCGGTGCTTCGGCTACTCACAGTGAGGTTATTGTAGTTTGACTGCACACATACATGGTCTCTAGCCATATGGGTCCATGCAGTGTAGATTGGCTGCAGTAAGTTCACCGTAGGAGTAGGGTATGCACCTATAAGGAATCTATCGACCTTGATAGAAGAGGAGTGATCCTATGTGATTTGTTAGACTGAGTTCTAAGACCTTGGCCAGGGCAGTAATATAAAGTGAAAAAAGAGTTTTCCATTAGCGAACTCAAGTCGAATAAATCTTGACATATGACAGACGATGGGGTTTGACGAGTTGTCTATGACCTCCGTCCTGTAGGAATCCACGATAGTAGGACTGTATCACACGTTAACTGCACCTAGAGGTTCATCTTTCTATTCTACTGGGTAGCCACTACATGCTGCTAGGTGTCACTGGTGGATGGTGGGACTCATAGGGATTATCTTGATGATCGATAAACCCTAATGAGTTGAGTTGGAATCGTTCCAACCCATTGAAAGGAGTTTTCAATGATATTGAGATAGAGATCACAATATATCTCACTACCAGTCAGAGTAGAACCTATGGGGTCACACACACTAGAAGTATTGACCGATCCGATGGTTGAAATCGTGATTAGAAATCACAAGTAATCAATTTGATTGATAAGAAGTTGAAGAAGGAAAGGGAATTAATTAATTGGACTTGAAACAAGAATCCTACTTTGGGTAGGATTCCTAGAGTCCTAATTGGATTAGGACTGGGAATCCTAGTTGGAGTAGGACTGGGATTCCTACTTGGAATAGGATTCCTACAATCCTAATGAGATTAGGAACTTTGAATTAAAATTGGATTCCTACTTGGAGTAGGATTCCTAGAAATCCTAATTGGATTAGGACTTCGAATTCAAATAAAGTCCTAATTGGATTAGGACTAAAATTAAACAAATCCTAATTGGATTAGGATTCCTTAAGTCTAAATTAATTATTAATCTAATGAATCAACATGACTCCTAATTGGATTAGGATTGAAGAGTTCAATTAAGTCATGATTCATTCAAGTCCTAATTGGATTAGGACTAGCGTAGATTGAACCCAAATTTGGCTAATCCTAATTAGATTAGGATTAAACCATGAGAGAGGCACCTAATTCTTTTTGGAAGAGGATTGGGTTAACCAAGTAAGAGGGGCATCAGCCCCTCTTCACTTAGTTGGTGCGACATGAAGAGAGAAGGGGGGCCGGCGCCCCCTCTTGGAAAGTAGTCAAGGGCTCCTAACTTGTAGGAGCCCTTCATCCTTATTAAAGGAGGACTAGGGCCGGCGCCCTAGATGGTTTTTTCTCCTCTTCATCACGTGGCCACCCCCTCTCCATCTCTCCTTGGTTCAGCCGCCATCAGAAAAGGGAAAAGAAGAGGAGGCGTCTCCCTCCTCTTGGTCTTCTTCCTTGGCTCCAACGCATGGAAAAAGAAGAAGGCTGCCGGGGCTTTTGATCTTCTTCCCATCTTCATCCTTCTTCTTCCTCCTCTCAAGCACAATCAAGGGTTGATTGAAAGAGAGGAGATCAGCCATCAAAAGCTATCTCTGCAAGGGAGCTAGCACCCCGGTGAGATAGAGAGCTTGGATCGGATCCTGCTTCGTGTGGATACCCATAGAGGCCGGACGTTTGAACGGCTTCAAGCGAACCCTCTTCCAAAACCACGAATTCAGATTTGCGGTGATCATCTACCCGCGCAAGGTGAAGATTTGATCTTCCTAATAGTTTTAAAAGTTTTAATTCTTACCTAATTACGAAAGGTCTAGAAACAACGTTCATGCGATGAACGTCGAACCCGTGCATGCCGATTCCGCTGCCATCTGATTTTTGTTTTGAAATATCAGCGGCATGGGCGGGTTCCCAACAGGCCCCTCATAAAAAGATGAGCATAATAAAAGCATGGATTTAAAGCTTTATAGAGGCATGATAGATTCTATACTGTATCTTATACTAGTAGACCGGATATCATATTCAGTATTTACATGTGTGCTAGATTCCAAGCTAATTCTAAATAATCTCACTTAATTGTTGTTAAAAGAATTCTAAGATACCTAAATGGCACTCAAAATTTATGTTTGTAGTGTTCAAAACAATCCTCAATTAATTTAATTGGCTACTCAGGTGCAAACTTTGCTGGCTCTAAAATTGAAAGAGAAAGCACTAGTAGAGCTTGCCAATTTCTAGGAATTAACTTAATCTCTTGATTTATCAAGAAATAAAATTTGGTGGCATCGTCTATGGCCGAGGCTGAATACATTGCAGTCATAAATCGTTGTGCTCAAATCTTGTGGATTAAGTAATAACTTGAGAATTATAGCATTAAACTTAATAAAATTTTTATAAGATGTGATAATACAAGTACAATTAATTTAACTAAAAATCCTATTTGACATTTAAGAACTAAGCATATTAAGATAAGACATCATTTCAAAAGAGATCATGTTCAAAATAGTAGTGTGATGCTAGATTTGGGTGTATTAATAGACAAAAAGTTAACATTTTTACCAAGCTCCCTAGTGAAGATAGATTGAACGAGATTAGAAAATAGATAGGGATCTGTGACCTACTTGCCTAACTTCAATACCTAGACTTTTGCTTAATCCTCATCCTAGTTTACTGAAATTTTGGCTCTTGAATCTTTTCTCCCTTGTTTAGATCTTCATGTTTGTGGTTCATTGAGATTAAAAACTCCTTTTTGCTGACTACAGTATTGTAGGAAAAATTTTCCGAGTTGTCCGATAAAATCGGACGCCAGGCATGAAAATCAGTTTTAAAATTTTATTTATAATAGTTATAAATATTAAAGATAACTGTTATGTAAAATATACCTCGATCCCGCAGCAGAAGTTGGTCGAGGTAGGGCGGATCTAGATCTTTGAACGTTGCTTCGCGAGGCCTAGATCTGCAGGCCCTCTACTTCGCGCGCACGCCAAACTTCATAGGAAGGTAGGATGATGTCTGTATTTTGCAAAACCAGTTTTTGCAAAAGGATCCTAGAAGAAAATACTTTTCTTTCTTTTCCTTTTTCTTCTTCCTTCTCTCCCGTATCTTCACTGTACGCTCGAGAGCTCGGAGGCCGATCACAGAGGAAAGGAAGAAGAGGACACATCGTCGGATCTGGATGCTTACCACCAGAGAGAGGATTGAGAGAGAAAAACCACTTCTTCTCTCTTCTTCTTCTCCTACAGAACTCCCGTTTAAGCCTCTCTATTTCGTGAGTTTTATACACAGACAGAGACATCAATCTTCACTAATCCTCTCTAATTTTTCTCTCTGATTCACTCACAATTCATCTGTGTATCGGGAGGAAACGGTGGCCTACTTATAGGCCAATGCTGAGAGGATTTAATTGGAGTAATTGACTGCCTTTACGAATCCATACGTTTACGAATCCATACATTATGAATTCATAACATTCATTTCAAAAACAAATGTGGAAAAAAACAGTAAATCCATCCGATAATGGCTAGATTTCAAAAATCAAATTGAACCTGAATGTAGCCGGTTCAAAAATTGGACATTCCGGTCCAGACGGCAAGTCGAACGGAGTTCAGATGGTGACGTGGTGTAGAGACGAAGCCGAGAGGAAGAAGGCTCTATTTTCTCCTCCCAGGCTTTTCTCCATCGTGGCTTATAAGAAACCTTAAGGGTCCATGGAAAAAGAGAGTTAAGGGTCCATGTGAGCTTTGGTCTACGGGTCCATGGGTCCACAGGTTATTAAAAGTTGGATTGGGTCAGCCGGTTCAATTAAATGGGTTAGCCTAATTGATTCACTTGGTTCTAAACCAAATTGATGGCCCAATTGAATGATTTTTGATCCGAAAAATTTCACATGAGTCCGACTCATGGGAGGTTCAATTGGGTCCAGTCTCAGCTCGATCCAAGTCCGACTTAGATCAAAACAAATACGAAATTAAATTCTAATTAAATCGTGATCGAGCCCAATTATACTAATTGAGATCCAATCAAACCCAATCTCAACAATTGAGTCCTGATCATGTTTAATTACATTAATTGAAACTTGATCGATCCTGAATACAGACTTAATTAGTTGTTCATCCATGAAATTTAGCATGTACCTCATATTCAGTGCTAGCTAAACATAGACAGGACCAAATTTCAAATGACCCACAATTTTAATTCTTAATTAAATTGGGTCAAGACCTTCCTACTTAGCTTGACTAATGTGCATGACTCCGATAGGTTCGAACACTAAGCCGGTAGTATATGGACTAGTCCATATACTAATCGAGGTGACCATCTAGCAATGATACCTGACGTTCGGATAGGTCGAATATGCAAAGCAACATTCAAGAACCTAGACGTATGGTTACTGCATAATTCATCCCTATGACCATCGATGCTCAAGATGACCTCAGAGTGGACTGTCGACCTCTGGGTCCGGTCATCTATAGTGTATTTCAAATAATCAAATCAAGTGACCTATACTTGGTTTACCCTAGCTAAGGTTTTACTAAATTGAAACACAGCGAGACATCAACTTCTATAATCTGGAGTGGTCAATCCCTTCTTGACTCTTACACTGATTTTGCGAATACTTGACTGCACCCAGCATCCTTCCGATCCTTGAATTAAAAATTCAAGTCGTCTAGTGCCTAAGTACAGTGAGTTGCTTGCAAGTCACTGTGATAGTCTCAGGTCTAAGGGGTACTTATGCCCATACGCTTTGCAAGCTAACTCCCGACAGTGGAATGCTCCGCAGATGAGTCACTGTTCAGTGATGATGTGCTCCTACATCTCATCTGTATGCCATACAGTGTCTCCACACTTCTTGGTTAAGAGGATAACCAACTAAATGGTACACAATGATCTATACTTGACATAGCTATCGTCCAAATGATAGCTCATCATTTGGTCGCGAACTGGTTTAAGGATTAAATGATAAAAACCTCCTTTATCCACTAAATTAGTCCTAAGGACTTTATCACAATACACAGGAGTTCAAATTGAAGATGAAACACTTGTGATAAATGAAAAAAATACCAGAATAAATTTTATTCATTTTAATAAAACATATACAAACTTCCATTTCTTACAATTAACAAAAAATTGGCTTTGGGACATAATTCCCAACAACTCCTACTTGAACTAAAGCCAATTTGTATAGTATCTAATACCCATCTTCGATTTGTGATAATCAAACTCCTTTACAGAAAGGGCTTTAGTGAATAGGTCAGCTAGGTTTTCCCTTTCATCGATCTTCTGAAGATTGACGTTACCTCATTCCACGATCTCTCGTACAAGGTGGTAGCAATGCAGAATGTGCTTGGTTCTGTGGTTAGATGTCCGTGACATTATCTATTCTAGGGCGCTTACTTGACTTGTACATTACATTAACAGGCTGTGACAATATGTATATGCCATTACTAAATTGTCCATGTATTACAGTAACACCATTCATAATGATATCACAAAAATATTTCTTTATTGAGATTTCATAACCGTTTATGGCCAAAAGGCCTACGAAAATTATATTCATAAGAACGTAGGACAATAGTGACAATCACTCAAGACAACTACATGAGAATTGAAAACAAGTTTGAGATTTCATAAAGCAAAAATTGGAACAGATCTTCCATCTCCAACATTCAGGAATCTCTCACTGTTTTCAAATCTCTCATTGACCTGAAGTCCTTGCAACGAATTGCATATATTAAATGGGCTTCCAGTATCTAATACCCTGGTCAAATTATCACATATAGAGAAATTACAGGGTGTTATCATATAAATACCTTAATCAGCAACTGATTACCCTCTTCTCTTGCTTGGTCTGTTCGGATCAAGTGAGGCAAGGTACTGAGGATAATTTCTCTTCTAATGCCCTTGCTTCTTACAATAGAAGCATTCTGCCAGATTGTGGTCAGCTTTAATCTTTTTGGTCTGACTTGGCTTAGCACGTTGCACTTTTTTCTTCTGATTCTTATTTTTTTTCTTTCCTTTCTTAAAGGTACTACGACCCCTGGACGAACCTCCCACTAAATTCACCGACCCTTTTAGGAGTTGGTGATTCTGTTTGTAGTAAACCCAACAATTGGTGATAATTTACTACCAGTTTCGTCATACAAAAGTTGATGAAAAATAGGCAGTACGAACCAGAAAGAGAATTCAGTATAGCATCCTTCCCCAATTGATCATGTAGGGAAAATCCGAGAGTGCCTAGGCGCTTGATTAACCTCATAATGTACAATACATGATCGGTCACCGAAGCCCCATCCTTCATACGTGCGCTGAAAATAGCACAACTAGTCTTGTACCTTTCAACGTCATCAGAAATACTGAATGATTTATTCAATACTTGAATGATGTCTTCCGGCTGCGCATTCTTAAAACGCCTACTAAACTCATCATTCATTGCAGCGAGCATAATGCAACGGACAATGATATGATCACTGAGCCACTTCTGATAAGTATCTCTGACCGTACCCCGTGCATTAGCAGTGGGCTGCTCAGGTGCCGGATCTGTTATCACATAAAGGATCCATTCATGCTCTAGCACAATTTTCAGTTTTCTATACCAATTATTGAAGTTGGGACCAGTCAACTTATCATTATCCAATAATGAGCGGATAAATTAGTGACCATTTCTGTATAAAAGAAAATTTGGCTATTAGTATATGAATTGACTAAACACATTTAGACTTGGACTTTAGTCTAAAAGTACTCCTACTATTTTATACAAATTGGTAGCCTCTACCTCCAATTCGAAAAATTACTCTTAATTCTTTAGTGGGCACTAAAACCCAATAGATCGCATATAGGCCTGAGTGTGGCTCGGCTAACCCATATGCACCTATTGGTAGGTTCTTAACCAATTGCTTCACCAAGCAACTTCTAGTGATGATTTTGCCCTAGGTTTTTCGGTAGGCGTGTGGCACCTCCACAGAATACCCTAGTCAGGTCCAACCATTAAATGATAGGATTAAGTCTAATCAACTAATAGACGACCAAGCCCGAGTATGGCTTGGCTCACTTGACCGCCTATTGAAGGTACACTTAACTCATCATATATTGAATGACAATTCCAATGTGTGGAGTGATTGATTATACCCCTATTTGATTTTGATGAGCTCAAAGTATTTGAGTATATTTCATGTTGTACTAATGAATTCAATCTAGTGTTTCAGGCGAATATATGTGAATTTATCTTTAAGAGCATCGAGCCTTGGTTCAAAGTAATTTGGCTAAGTGTTGAACTCAATTGAGCCAAAGTCTGAAGCTCGAGTCGACTCCGGAAGATTGCGAGTCGACTTCAAGTGTTTTAGAGGATCTGGCACAAGCTCGAGTCGACTCCGGTACACTACGAGTCGACTTCGACTAAGAACAGACAGAAGGACAGAAAGATGAATTTCAGATCCTATCATCGAGTCGACTCCGAAGATTTCGAGTCGACTCCAAAGATTTCGAGTCGACTCCGATGCTTGCCGAGTCGACTCCCAACGGTTCCGAGTCGACTCCAAAGGGTAACAGACAGAAAGACAGAGAGGTGTTTTCTAGACCCTGTACCGAGTCGACTCCAGAAGGATACGAGTCGACTCCAACGTTTGGCGAGTCGACTCCTAATCATGCAAGAGTCGACTCTCAGAGGAAAGCGGGCTGAAAGGCAGAAAACCAAACTCAGTGAGCCTGTGAATGAGTCGACTCCGAGAATTCGAGAGTCGACCCCAACAAAGTGCGAGTCGACTCCGAGGCAGCTCAGACAACAGACAGAGGATCGATTTTTCGGGCTCTGAGAGCCAAGTCGACTCCAAGAGGATCCGAGTCGACTCGAGAGAGAAATGCAGAAAAATAGATCTCTGGAATCCTGAGAATGAGCCGTCTCCAAAATGCTGAGTCATCTCCAGATCTTGGTGAGTCGACTCCAGGGTTGGACCGAGTCAACTCCAGATTGAGACGACACTTTAATTCAAATCCTGAACAGTGGGCGAGTCGTCTCCTGTAAAGCATGAGTCGACTCCAGCAACAGCCGAGTCGACTTCAGATCGAGCGAGTCGACTCCAACCCCAACGGATACATTGTCAGGAGGTGCAGACTGTGCAGAACGGCTACAAATTAGTGTCTAACGGTTATTTTTCAAAAGAGACTGTTTAAATAGCCAGAGTAAACAGTAGTAGACAAGAATAGAGTTACTCCATATGTGCATTAAGGTATTTCCAACTACCAAGAGTCCATTCAGAGAAAAGACAAGCAAAAGGAGGAAGAAACACATTCATTTCATTCCTAGAAGTTTTTCCTTTGCATTCAAGGCTCTTCTTCTGACATCAAATCTTCAGTGCACTCAAAGAGGAGACTCAGAGTTCGAGAAGCCCTTTCTTCCTCTTTCAAAATCTGTTTGAGGGCTTCTAACTTTACTCTACTCATATTGATTCATATTTGCTTTTTAAGAAGCTTTTCTTGTATCTTTTCCCAAACTATTTTTCTTACTTGATTCAATCAGGGGATTGAATCAAGGATTGTAAGGTTTGTTGGTGAGCCAAAATTAAAACCAACGGTGTAAGGGTTTGATTGTGATCCCAGAAAAACAATCGGATGGTTCTAGTCGGTGAGCCTGTGAAAACCGACCGAGTTCGTTGTGATCTCGCAACAACAACAAGTTGGGTTGTGAACTTGTAAAACAACCGGCTGTAATCCAAGGAATTATAGTGAACTCCTAAGTGAAGCTTGGGGAGTGGACGTAGGAGCAAGCGTTGGCTCCGAACCACTATAAAATTTCTTTGTGTTTGTATTGGCTATTCGTCTCTTCCAATCTCCTCATCAAGTAGCTTAAAACCTGCTTGCATTAGAATTAAATAATTACTCATCAAGTTTTAATTTGTCAATAATTAATCCAAACCCAATTCACCCCCCCTCTTGGGTTGTCTTCTTGGGAAACAAGTGGTATCAGAGCAGGTGCTCTCATATCGATTGGTGTTCCATTCCGTAAATAGAGTCAAAGATTAAGATGACAACCTCTTTTGGGTCTTTCTTTAGTGAAGGGCAATCCACCAATAGACCTCCATTGTTTAATGGAGCTAATTATACCTATTGGAAGGCTAGAATAAGGATATTTATCCAAGCTCAAGATTATGATGTTTGGGACATCATAATTAATGGTCCACATATTCCTTCTATCTATGTTGATAACATTGCTATACCCAAGCTTGAGAAAGATTGGGATGATAATGATAGAAGGAAGGCACAACTAAATGCTAAAGCAATGAATGTTCTTTATTGTGCCTTAGACCATAATGAATTCAATAGAATCTCTACTTGTAATTCTGCAAAAAAGATATAGGATAGACTCGAAGTGACCCACGAGGGCACAAATCAAGTTAAAGAAACTAAAATTAACATGCTAGTTCATAAATATGAATTATTTAAAATGAACTCTAGTGAAACCATCTCTTGCATGTTTACTCGATTTACTAATATTGTCAACGGCTTGGCAAAAGTTATACTAATAGTGATCTTGTCAGAAAAGTTCTTCGCTCCTTACCAAGGTCATGGGAAGCCAAAGTCATGGCAATCCTAGAAGCAAGGGACTTGAACAAGCTGCCACTCGATGAGCTTCTTGGATCCCTAATGACGCATGAGCTCACAATGAAACAACACAGCGAAGAAGAATTCTCTCATAAGAAAAAGGTAATTGCCCTCAAATCCACTTCTTCTAACAAGGAACTATCGTGCAGTGGCAGTAGTGAAGAAGAAGATAATGAAGGAGATGAAGAAGAGGCTCTTCTCGTGCGAAAGTTCAGAAGATTCATCAACCGAAAGAAGTCCTTTCATCAGAGGAGAGGTCTCTCAAGTTCCTTCAACAAGGATAAAGGTAAGGAAAGGGAAAGTAAGGGAATTGGATGCTATGAATACAGAAAGCCGGGACACTTCAGAGTTGACTGTCCCTTGCTAAAGAAAAGCTACAAACTCAAGAAGAAGAAAGCTCTTGTCTCCACCTTGACAGATTCTGATCAATCATCATCATCATCGGAAGAAGAACAAGAGGAAAAGATCAACTTCTGTTTTATGGCAAATAAAAATGAGGTAATATCTGAAGCACATTTAGATTTTACTTTTGATGAATTGTATGATGCTTTTAATGAACTAATGGATGAATATAAGTCAATAAACCTTAAAAATAAAGAATTGAAGCTAACTAATCAATCTTACATTCATAAATACGATAAATTAATTAAGGATAAGGACTCTATCATCAAAGAAAACTTAGAACTTAAAACAAGCAACCAATTGCTAACTCAAAAAACTAATACCTTAATTAAAGATAACGAAAGACTAACTAAGGAAGTTTCAGAACTTAAAAACAGTAACCGAACTATAAAAGATAACTTTACTAAAGATCTAAATTTATTAAAAACAGAAAAACTGAACTTAATAAAAGAACTTGAAAAATATAAACCTATAGTTGAGAAGTTTACTTTTAGTTCTGAAAAATTAGAAATGATTCTTAATAGTCAAAGAACTGTTTTTAATAAAGTCGGTTTAGGGTATAAGCCTAACAACAAACAAAAATTTCTTAAAAACTTTTTTGTAAAAGCCGGAGAAAGTAAAACCAAAAATATAACTTATTTTTGTTGTGGTAAAGTAGGACATATAGCAAATGTATGTAACCCACAAAAAAACTAAAGTTAAAAGGAAGCTTAAAAAGATTTGGGTTCCAAAAGGAACCAACGTTACTAACCTTAAAGGACCCAAGAAGACTTGGGTACCTAAAATTGTATGATTTCCTTGTGTAGGAGTGTCTTGCAGCCAAGGTTAACAAACACTGTTGGTACTTGGATAGTGGCTACTCAAGACACATGACGGGTGACAAGGAGCAATTCTTCACCCTAGAGCTAAAAAAGGGAGGTGCGGTGACTTTTGGAGATAATAACCAAGGTCACATCATTGGTATAGGTAAAGTACAAATCACCCCTTCAACCTAACCAACTCAATTGACAATAGCTTAGTACTCAAAGAAATAAGACGTGGCAACGTCTATGTAGTAGATTTTGAAGATCTTGCCAAAAATAGCCGTTGCTTAGTAGCTAGTGATTCTAAGGTCAATGATGCAAGTTGGTTATGGCACCATAAATTAGGTCATGCAAGTATGGACACAATATCTAAATTAGTTAAAAGAGATTCTGTGATTGGTTTGCCAAAGATAAAGTTTGAGAAAAATAAAATTTGTGAAGCTTGTCAATATGGCAAACAATCTAGAAGTTTTTTTAAATCCATAAATTGTGTCTCTACTATTAGACCCCTTGAACTACTTCACATGGATCTATTTGGACCAACTAGAACAACAAGCCTTGGTGGAAACAAGTATGGTCTTGTCATTGTAGATGATTTCTCTAGATACACATGGGTCATGTTTTTAGCTCATAAAGATGAAGAATTTTCAGTATTTAAGAAATTCCATAAGGAAGTAATTAATGCAAGAAATACTTCAGTTATATCTATCAGAAGTGATCATGGAACAAAATTTGAAAATCATCTGTTTGAAAAATTTTATAGTAAAAAGGGGATAACTCATAATTTTTCTGCACCTAGGACTCCACAACAAAATGGAGTGGTGAAAAGAAAGAATAGAATCTTAGAGGAAATGGCTAGGACCATGTTATGTGAAAGTAATCTCCCAAAATATTTTTGGGAAGAAGCCATTAACACATCATGTCATATAATAAATAGAGTTCTATTTAGACCAATTATAAAGAAAATACCTTACGAACTTTGGAGAGATAGAAAGCCCAAAGTAAACTACTTTCACGTGTTTGGGTGTAGATGTTTCATTCACAATAATGGCAAAGATAATTTATGTAAATTTGATTCCAAATCTGATGAAGGTATATTTTTGGGATACTCTACATCAAGTAAGGCTTATAGAATCTTCAACAAAAGAACCCTTATTATTAAAGAATCCATTCATGTTGTTTTTGATGAGTCTAATGATGCTTCCTCCAGCAAGAGAGTAGCATTTGATGATGATGTAGGAATAATTGAAGAAAAGATGGATGACATGATCATACAAGAGGATGAACCAAAGCAAATTGAAGAGGGCTCAACAAGTCAAGAGGTAATGACTGAACATGGACTTACTAAGGCTTGGAGGTATGCTCACGGTCATCCTAAAGAGTTAATCTTAGATGATCCATCTCAGCCCATTAGAACTAGAGCCTGTGGAGTGATTGATTAAAACCCCATTTGATTTTGATGAGCTCAAAGCATTTGAGTATATCTTGTGATTACTAATGAATTCAATTGAGTGTTTCAGTGAAAATCCTGTCCAAGTGTTTCTAGACTTGGTTCATAGTATTTTGGATAAGTTAAGGAGTTTGTTTGAACCAATGTCTGAGACTCGAGTCGACTCCCGAGTATCACGAGTCGACTCCAAGCGTATCAAGTTCACTGGCACGAGCTCGAGTCGACTCCAGATCAGTACGAGTCGACTCCGACTGAGAACAGACAGAAGGACAGAAAGCTTCAACTCAGAGACTGTCAACGAGTCGACTCCCGAAGTGCGCGAGTCGACTCCAATGTTCAACGAGTCGACTCCAGGATAGTAAGAGTCGACTCCAAGAGAAACACAAAGAAAAGTCAGAAAGCAGTTTTCGGACTCTGAGATTCGAGTCGACTCCCGCATTGCACGAGTCGACTCCGAGACTCCGCGACCATCAACAGACAGAAGACCAAGTTACTGCCTCTGAGATTCGAGTCGACTCACAGACAGCTCGAGTCGACTCCGAGACAAGCTTCACGTCAAAAGGCAGAAGACCAACTTTCGGAAACTGAGAGCCGAGTCGACTCCAAGGAAGTTCGAGTCGACTCCAAGACTGGATGAGCCAAAAGACAGAGAAACGGGAGTTCGGGCTCTGAGATTCGAGTCGACTCCCAGGACAGTCGAGTCGACTCGAGTGGACAAAATTCAAAATTGGATCCACGGACTTCAGTGGATGAGCCGACTCCAAAATTGCCAGGTCAGCTCCAGAAGTTGGCGAGTCGACTCCAGGTCAAGACGAGTCGACTCCCAGTCAAGACGGCAACTTTAATTCAAATTTGGAACAGTTGCCGAGTCGACTCCGAAAAAGCGTGAGTCGACTCCTGCTACAGCCGAGTCGACTCCTGATCGCGCGAGTCAACTCCAACCCACCAACGGTCATATTGTCAGGCTGCGCAGAGTGTGCAGAACGGCCAGAAAAAGCAGAGTAACGGCTAGTTTCCGTGGGGGTTGGCTTAAATAGCCACAGAGGACTGTAGCAAGGCAGAGAACAGATATTCCACTCCAAGCATTCAAGTTTTCAAGCTCTCCAAGTGCTCTTAAACGAAAAAGGGGAGATCTGCATTTACTGCTCCAACAACTTCTTCCCAACAATCAAAGCTTCCTCCTCCTGCATTCAAGTCGACCACTCTTTCGAGAGGAGACCGGAGTTCCAGAAGCCATACCTCTTCACCAGCTTAAAAGCGTTTGAGGGCTTCTAACTCCTTTACGATTATATTGTTTTAAATCTGCTTTTTGAGAAGCTATTTTCTGTTTTCTTCTATCTCTTGTATTTACTTGATTCAATCGGGGGATTGAATCAAGAGGTTTAAGGTTGGTTGGTGAGCCAAGTTAAAACCAACGTGTGTAAGGGTTTGATTGTGAGCCCGGGAAAACAATCGGGGTTGGTTCTAGTCGGTGAGCCTGGGAAAACCGACCGAGTTCGTTGTGAGCTCGTAAAACAACAAGTTTGGTTGTGAGCTTGCAAAACAACCGGCTGTAATCCAAGGGGGTTATAGTGAAATTCCCAAGTGAGACTTGGAGAGTGGACGTAGGAGCAAGGGTTAGCTCCGAACCACTATAAAACTTTGTGTTTGTAGTGCATTGTCTCTCATCTTCTTCCCCGCACATTACTCACAGCACTAGGCCTTAATTAAATAACTTGCTATAGTTTTTAATTAATCATCCACAAAGTTTTAATTAGTCAAATTATTTTAAAAACCCAATTCACCCCCCCCCTCTTGGGTTGTCTATCTGGGCAACAAGTGGTATCAGAGCCAAAAACTCTTCCACTCAAGAGTTAAAAGATCAAAATGACAACCCCATTTGGATCTTCTCACATTGAGGGTCAGTCCACCCAAAGACCCCCTTTCTTCAATGGATCTGACTACTCATACTGGAAGGCTAGGATGAGAATATTCATCCAAGCCTAAGACTATGAGATGTGGTCCATTGTAGTAAATGGGCCATACATCCCATCCATTTACGTAGATGGTGTTAAGGTACCTAAACTAGAAATGGACTAGGATGAACATGACATGAGGAAGGCACAATTAAACTCTAAAGCAATGAATGTCTTCTATTGTGCCTTAGACCGTAATGAATTCAATAGGATTTCAACTTGTAATTCAGCAAAAGAAATTTGGGACAGACTTGAAGTGACCCATGAGGGCACGAATCAAGTCAAGGAATCCAAAATAAACATCTTGGTTCATAAATATGAACTATTTAAAATGGATTCAAATGAAACAATCACATCCATGTTCACTAGGTTTACTGATATTGTCAATGGTCTAAAAAGCCTTGGCAAGAACTATACTAACAGTGAGCTTGTCAGGAAAATCCTTCGGTGTCTACCAAGGTCGTGGGAAGCTAAAGTGACAGCAATCCAAGAAGCCAAGGACTTGAACAAGCTACCACTTGAGGAGCTTCTTGGATCCCTCATGACGCACGAGCTCACCATGAAACAACACAACGAGGAAGAGTCCTCCCATAAGAAAAAGGTAATAGCCCTTAAATCTACTTCTTCTAACAAGGACTTGTCTTGCAGCAGCAGCAGTGAAGAAGAAGAAGACGAGGAAGATGGTGGTGAGGCTCTTCTTGTGCGCAAGTTCAAGAAATTCATCAACCACAAGAAGTCCTATCATCAAAGGAGAGGCCCCTCAAATTCCTACCGCAAAGACAAAGGTAAGAAAAGGAAAAATGAGGGGATTGGTTGTTACGAGTGCAAGAAGCCGGGTCACATAAGAGCGGAGTGCCCCTTACTGAAGAAGGGGAGTAAGTACAAGAAGAAAAAGGCACTTGTCACTACCCTATCGGACTCCGACTCATCATCCTCCTCATTAGATGAAGAACAAGAAGAGAAGGCCAATTTCTGCTTCATGGCCAACGAAAACGAGGTAACTTCCGATACGCATTTTGATTTTACATTTGATGAACTTTATGATGCGTTCAATGAATTAATGATTGAGTATAAGAATATAAATGTTAAAAACAGAGAACTAAAAGTAACTAACCAAACTTATATTCATAAGCATGATTCATTAATTAAGGATAAAGATAATCTTACCAAAGAAAATCTAGAACTTAAGACAAGCAACCAACTCTTAATTAAGAAGACTAACACCTTAACGAAAGATAATGAAAAACTAACTAAGGAACTTTCAGAACTTAAAAAATATAAACAAACCTTAGATAAGGATCTTACTAAAGAACTTAATGATCTAAAAGCCGAAAATCAAAAACTAACTAAAGAACTTAACAAATACAAACCCTTAGTTGAAAGATTTACCTATAGTTCTGAAAAATTAAACATGATACTAAATAGTCAACGTGCAGTGTTTAATAAAGCCGGTTTAGGATATAAACCAAGGAATAAGCAAAAACTTCTTAGTAATTTCTTTGTTAAAGCTGGGGAAACAAAAACTAAGAAAATAACCTGCTTTTGTTGTGGTACAGTAGGCCATAAAGCAAATGTATGTAATTTTAGGAAAAGTAAAACTAAAAGAAAAATTAAAAGGGTATGGGTTCCAAAAGGAACCAACTTGACTAACCATGAAGGACCCAAGAAAACTTGGGTACCTAAGATGACATGATTTGCTTGTGTAGGAGTGTCTTGCAGCCAAGGTCAACAAAAATTGCTGGTATTTGGATAGTGGCTGCTCAAGGCACATGACGGGTGATAAAGACCAATTTTTCACCCTTGAAGCTAAGAAGGGAGGTGCTGTGACGTTTGGAGACAACAACCAAGGTCACATCATTGGTATTGGTAAAGTTCAAATCACCCCTTCTACTTTTATAGATAATGTTAGATATGTTGATGGTCTTAAGCATAACTTGTTAAGCGTCAGTCAATTATGTGATAAAGGATATGATGTTATGTTTAAACCATCACTATGTATTATAACAAATCCTAATGATAATAGCTTAGTTTTTAAAGGGATTAGACGTGGAAATGTATATGTTGTAGACCTAGAAGATTTGCAAAACATAACCAATGTCTAGTTGTAAATGAAACTAAAGATAATGATGCTAGTTGGTTATGGCACCGTAAGTTAGGTCATGCAAGCATGGACACAATAACTAAATTAGTTAAAAGAGACTCCGTGATAGGTTTGCCAAAATTAAAATTTGAAAAGAACAAAATATGTGAAGCATGTCAATTTGGCAAACAATCTAGGAACTCTTTTAAATCCATAAAATGTGTCTCTACCTCTAGGCCTCTAGAATTATTACACATGGACCTATTTGGTCCAACTAGAACAACAAGTCTAGGTGGAAATAAATATGGTCTTGTTATAGTAGATGATTACTCCAGGTACACATGGGTCATGTTCCTAGCACATAAGGATCAAGCATTTTCTATGTTTAAAAAGTTCCATAAGGAAGTAACAAATGCTAGAGAGTCTTCAGTCATAGCCATTAGAAGTGACCATGGTACCGAATTCGAAAATCAATTATTTGACGAATTTTGTAGTAAAAAGGGGATAACCCATAATTTTTCTGCACCTAGGACACCACAACAAAATGGAGTTGTGGAAAGGAAAAATAGAACTCTAGAGGAAATGGCTAGAACGATGTTATGTGAAAGTAACCTCCCTAAGTACTTTTGGGGAGAAGCCATTAATACATCCTGCCATATATTAAATAGAGTTTTATTAAGACCCATTATAAAGAAAACACCATATGAACTGTGGAAAAACAGAAAACCAAAGGTTAATTATCTTTATGTTTTTGGATGTAGGTGTTTTGTGCATAATAATGGGAAAGACAATCTAGGAAAATTTGACCCTAAATCTGATGAAGGAATATTCTTAGGTTATTCTACAACTAGTAAAGCCTATAGAGTATTTAATAAAAGAACCTTAGTCATAGAAGAATCTATACATGTAGTATTTGATGACTCTAGTGACATCTTCTCTAGTAAGAAAGTTAATTTTGATGATGATGTTGAAATACTTGAGGAAAAGATAGATGAGATGGGATTACAAGATGATAATCATGTTAGATGTATGCCCTAGAAGCCAATTTGGCTGACACATTGTTGATTCTAGGGACATAATTTTGTACTTGACTATTTATTATTGAATAAATAAAAGGCATCTTTTCATTCATATTGTTTATGTGTCTATGAATCGTCCAAGAAATTAATAAGATGATGATACATATTCTCAAGAGTTGAGAATTTGAGCCATGTATCATTGGTGATTAATTTCTAAATGCTCCTGATCAATGGATCATCACGAGGACGGTGATCGATCCGATCAGTGCACAGATCACTTTCCTTCTGGATGGACGAGACTTGAGTCCACAGTGTAGGGACACTGAAGTGATAGTGCAGGTGCTTGTTAGAGAACAAGGGTACTGAGCGTGACCAAGACAAGAAGTCACTTGGATGTCTATCCACTCGTCAGTGACTTGCTTGATGTTGCAGTAGTGTGATTGGTCCTTTGACCTGCGGTGCTTCGGCTACTCACAGTGAGGTTATTGTAGTTTGACTGCACACATACATGGTCTCTAGCCATATGGGTCCATGCAGTGTAGATTGGCTGCAGTAAGTTCACTGTAGGAGTAGGGTATGCACCTATAAGGAATCTATCGACCTTGATAGAAGAGGAGTGATCCTATGTGATTTGTTAGACTGAGTTCTAAGACCTTGGCCAGGGCAGTAATATAAAGTGGAAAAAGAGTTTTCCACTATCGAACTCAAGTCGAATAAATCTTGACATATGACAGACGATGGGGTTTGACGAGTTGTCCATGACCTCCGTCCTGTAGGGATCCACGATAGTAGGACTGTATCACACGTTAACTGCACCTAGAGGTTCATCATTTCTTTCTGCTGGGTAGCCACTACATGCTGCTAGGTGTCACTGGTGGATGGTGGGACCCATAGGGATTATCTTGATGATCGATAAACCCTAACGAGTTGAGTTGGAATCGTTCCAACCCATTGAAAGGAGTTTTCAATGATATTGAGATACAGATCACAATATATCTCACTACCAGTCAGAATAGAACCTATGGGGTCACACACACTAGAAGTATTGATCGATCCGATGGTTGAAATCGTGATTAGGAATCACAAGTAATCAATTTGATTGATAAGAAGTTGAAGAAGGAACAAAGAGAATTAATTAATTGGACTTAAACACAAATCCTACTTCGGGTAGGATTCCTAGAGTCCTAATTGGATTAGGACTGGAAATCCTAGTTGGAGTAGGACTGGGATTCCTACTTAGAATAGGATTCCTACAATCCTAATGAGATTAGAAATTTTGAATTAAAATTGGATTCCTACTTGGAGTAGGATTCCTAGAAATTCTAATTGGATTAGGACTTCGGATTCAAATAAAGTCCTAATTGGATTAGGACTAAAATTAAATACATCCTAATTGGATTAGGATTCCTTAAGTCTAAATTAATTATTAATCTAATGAATCAACATGACTCCTAATTGGATTAGGATTGAAGAGTTCAATTGAGTCATGGTTCATTCAAGTCCTAATTGGATTAGGACTAGCCTAGATTGGATCCAAATTGGTTCACCCTTGGGCTAAGCCTAATTGGATTAAGGCTAAACCACATTAGGGCCTCCCAATCCTCATTAGATGAGGATTAGGGCAACATGAGAGGGAGGGGCTCACGCCCCTCCTCCTTGGATCTCTTGGTGCGGCAACAAGAGGGGCCGGCGCCCCTCTTGGTAATACATCAAGGGCTCCTAACTTGTAGGAGCCCTAGATGTTATAAAAGGAGGACTCTTGGGGGCTGACCTAATTGATATAGGAATCCCCCTCCTCTCCATCACGTGGCCACCCTCTCCCTCTCCTCCCTTGGTTCAGCCGCCATCAGCAAAGGGAAAAGAAGAGGAGGCGTCTCCCTCCTCTTGGTCTTCTTCCTTGGCTCCAACGCATGAAAAGAGAAGAAGGCTGCAGGGGCTTTTGATCTTCTTCCCATCTTCATCCTTCTTCTTCCTCCTCTCAAGTGCAATCAAGAGTTGATTGAAAGAGAGGACATCAGCCATCAAAGCTATCTCTGCAAGGGAGCTAGCACCCCGGTGAGATAGAGAGCTTGGATCGGATCCTGCTTCGTGTGGATACCCGTAGAGGCCGGACAATTGAACGGCTTCAAGCGAACCCTCTTCCAAAAACCACGAATTCAGATTTGCGGTGATCATCTACCCGCGCAAGGTGAAGATCTGATCTTCCTAATAGTTTTAAAGGTTTTAATTCTTACCTAATTACGAAAGGTCTCGAAACAACGTTCATGCGATGAACGTCGATCCCGCATATGCCTCTTCTGCTGCCACCTGATTTAATTTTTGAAATATCAGCGGCATGGGCGGGTTCCCAACAGTGGTATCAGAGCCTAGGCTTCGTAGATTAAGGTAAGAATTAAATATCTAAAGGCTTATTAGATCTGAAAATTGAATGATCATGCATGCTGAAAAATTCTGCATGCAGATTTTTCAGGGGTGCTGATTTTTTACATGCTGATTTTTATGTGATAAAAAGATGATTCTAATTGCATTGTTAATGGGATTACAAAGTTTAGAATCATGATTAGCATGATCAGCGACCTATGTCATGATATAATCAGTTAGTTTTCAGATCTGAAAATTATAATTGTTGCATACGGTGATGATCATAGGATTCAAACCCTTTTGGTATCAAATGTAATGACCTGCGATGTGATCTGCGATGTCATGTAATTTTTCAGATGCTTGCATGCATCTTATTTGATGTTTTGAGAGGCCTGCGTGCCTCCTAAAAGGAGATGTAATTTATTTTTATTTTTATTTTACATCTGGTTGTATTTCTGTGATGTGATGTACATCAACGATCAAGTTGAAGCAAAGGCATGAGATGAAAGGTGATCCAAGCGGTTGATGGCGATGGGATCAAGGGTTGATCAAGGATCGAAACAAGGAGGCTTGGAACCAATTCAAGAGTTGAAGACCACTTGATCGATTGATGTGCATGTGCTTGTAATACGACCTAATTAGAATCCATGATCATCACCTATTTAAAGTTTAACTTTAATTTGATGCTGCGATTATAACTGCCTGTGATGTACCGTTTGCATGTGATGTGAATGCGAGTCGGGTAGATAGGTTTACATGTGATGTAGCAAACCCAATTGAGACCTAAATCAAAACCTCCTCAATCAAGTCGAGAGTGAACCGACATGAGCAAGTCATATTAGATTAATTGATCTAATTGGTGTCTAGGAAAGCATGAAAGGTGGTTACTTAATTAGGACCTTACTCTCTGAGTAAGGGGAGCCTCCCACCTGCTTACCTGGCCAATTGTTCGATTACCTCTTATGAAGGGCTCAAGTTGCAAACACTAAGACCTGATTAACCAATATTAAGTCAATAGGTCTTCCACTGTAGTAGAGCTGCTAAGGCCTTTCTGATGTTGATTTGTCTCGGCTGGACACAGTGGTCAAGTTGCATCGGGGGGCTGGACCTCTCTATAGACATGAGATGTTGTAGGGTAAAGGTGGGGTTGGGCACCAATAACTGTTAGGTGAGGACCCAATGACGACTTTATTCCTACGGTTATACGGTGGGTCTGACTTAACTAAGAAATGGGACCAATAACTGTTAGGTGAGGTTTTCATGGCTTAGAGACCAAGTTACACTGCTACATGCTTGAGAAGCATTGTACAAGAGTTGTACACTCATCCATCTATGTGTCACCAATAACTGTTAAGTGAGGTGGCATGTAAATCGGTGGGACCGCAGTACCCACTAGAAACCCTAGTCGTGTGGGATTTCCGTTTCCCTACCAGGGGAGTGTGAGGGATTCGAGAAAATAGTGGGAGTTACATTTGTTCTAAAAGACCTTAGAACAGATTAGGATCAAGTACAAAAGTCTAACTAGAATCTTTACTCTCTAAGGATTATAAAGTCAGCTTCTAGACTCTTAACTCATATCCTATAGAACAACCGTTTGACCAAACCCAATTATAAAGATTGGCTCAGCAAATTTCAAAAATAGTTTTGAATTGTGAGAAATTTGGGTATATGCTAGACCATGGAATCCCCATGTTACCAATCCGTCCGATCACTGATCAGCGTAAGACGCTTGTTAAGTGGACGAACAATAACAATAAAGTTAGGTGCTGCACAAAGGCATCCATGTCCAATGCATTACAATGCCAGCATGAGAACATAAAGATTGCCAGGGACATATTAAATCACCTGCAAAAGTTGTATGGTGATCAGAGTCACGCAGCTCGGTTTGAAGTGTCCAAGAGGCTCTTCAAAGCCAAGATGCACGATGGGCAATCTGTCCATGATCATGGTTTGACCATGATAAAGGACTTAGAGAAGCTTGAGAAGCTTGGCATGACCATGCACAAGGAATTGCAAACGGATTTGATCTCGCAATCCCTTCCAGCTTCATATGAATAGTTTATAGTAAACTACCATATGAAAAGGTTGTATGCACTAAAATAGAATTGTTAAATAAATTGGTAACTACCTTAGGAACCTTGAAGAAGTTCAAGGGGCATCGTTTTTGCTGTCAAGTTGGTTTCTACTTTCAAGAGAGAGTCTATTTGGAAGAAGAAGAAGCCTGCGAAGAAGCAGAAGACTAAGAAAACACCAAGTAAGGAAGTTCCAAGAAAAAAGCCAATTGCAAGGAAAAGTGTTTCCATTGCATCATGGACGGCCATTGGAAGAGGAACTGTCCTACATACATGGGAAGCATAAAGTACATGAAGGGTGACAGACCTTCAGAAGGTTTTTCAGATATGCTCAGGATACTTAGGGACTGTGACCTATTGCTAGCAGAAATTTGATTTCTGTATTTTATTTAGCATAGAAAGATTTTTATTTATTTGAAAAATTAAATTGATTTAACATGGTTTTAAGATTGACAGTCTCTATCACATACATATGGATGTATCTGTGAATATATCTGAGCAAACAGTGAATACCATAGGATCTAATAGATCCAAAAATGAGATAAATCTAAAGTATTTAAGGCACCTCAGGTTTGGCCATATAGGAGAAGACAGAATAAACAAATTGGAGAAACATGAGCTTTTGGGCTCATTGACTTTCGAGTCATATTTGATTTGTGAATTCTGCCTTCAAGGAAAGATGGCCAAATTATCCTTTGTAGGACACAGGGAGGTTCACTGAAATACTTATCCTAGTACACACTGATGTGTGTGGCCCATTCGATGTGCAGGCTAGGGGTTGTAATTTTTTACTTCAATTTACTGATGATTATTCACGGTATGGATATGTGTATGAGACACAAATATGAAACTTTTGAAAGGTTCAAAGAGTTTAAATATGAAGTAGAAAAACATATATAAAAACTCACTAAGGTTCTTCGATCAGATCGAAGAGGTAAATACCTTAGTTGAGAGTTCCGTGATTATCTCAAGAAGAATGGTATAGTTTTATAATGGACTCCTCCTGGTACACCTCAGTTCAACGGAGTGTCGGAGAGGAGGAATCGGACTCTATTGGATATGGTCCGATCCATGATGAGCTTTACTGATTTACCCTTGTCTCTTTAGATAGATGCCCTATTTTCAGCGATTTATTTATTGAATAGAGTTCCCTCTAAATCCGTTCCTACCACACCGTATGAGATATGGTATGGTAAGAAACCAAGTCTGGGTCATCTCAAGATTTGGGGATGTCCGGCCCACGTCAAGAGACTACAGGTGGACAAGCTAGAGGCTAGGATCATAAGTGCTCGTTTTATATGATATCCTAAAGAGTCATTAGGATACAATTTTTACGTATCAGAGGATCACAATGTGTTTGTGACCCGTCATGCCATCTTCTTGGAAAAACAGTTTATCCTTGATAGAGGCAGTGGGAGGAAAATTGAGCTTGAAGAGAAAGTCTCTGAAAAGCAACGAGTCATGGATCCTATCGAACCCATTAATACAGAGCCAGTACACGATGTCCCTCAACCACCTCGCAGATCAAGTAGGGTCTCCCATCCTCCCGATAGATACTTAGGTATACTAGAAGAGGATACCGAGGAAATGTTCCTAGTGGGAGATAGGGATCACATACAGGATCCCAAAACCTACAACGAGGCGATATCTGATATCGATTCCGAGAAAGTCTGGAAGCTATGAAGTCAGAGTTAGACTCCATGCATTCCAACCAAGTCTGGACCTTAGTAGACCCACCAGAAGGTATTGTACCTATTGGATGCAAATGGATCTACAAAAGGAAGATAGATTCGGATGGAGAGGTAGAGACCTATAAGGCAAGGCTTGTGGCGAAAGGGTATAGTCAGCACGAAGGCATTGACTATCAGGAGACCTTTTCACCTGTAGCCATGCTAAAATCCATCCGAACATTGCTTGCCATTGCAGCATTTCATGATTATGAAATCTGGCAGATGGATGTGAAAACTGCTTTCCTGAATGGATATCTTGATGAAGATATCTATATGGAACAGCCTTTGGGTTTCACTTCCAGTGATGGAGATCACAAGGTCTGCAAGCTGCAAAGGTCCATCTATGGACTAAAACAAGCATCTCGGAGTTGGAACACTCGGTTCGATGACGCAATCAAAACGTTTGATTTCATCGAAAACGAAGAGGAACCGTGTGTTTACAAAAAGGTTAGTGGGAGTTCTGTCGTTTTTCTCGTGTTGTACGTAGATGACATTCTCCTGATTGGGAATGATATTCCCATGCTAACCTCGGTCAAGGTCTGGTTGTCAAAAGAATTCTCCATGAAAGACCTTGGGGAAGCATCCTATATTTTGGGAATAAAGGTCTATAGAGATAGATCTAAAAGGATGCTTGGCCTTTCACAGAAAATGTACATAGAGGAGGTGCTGAAGAGGTTCAGCATGGAAAACTCCAAGAGGGGTCTCTTACCCCTAAGACATGGAATTCATCTCTCCAAGAAGATGTGCCCCAACATATCTGAAGAGATTCAACGCATGAGCAAGATTCCCTATGCATCGGCAATAGGAAGCCTCATGTATGCCATGCTGTGTACACGACCTGATACAGCTCTTACTGTGAGTGTCACAAGTAGATATCAGTCGGATCCAGGCAAGAAGCACTGGATAGCTGTGAAGAACAGTCTTAAGTACTTGAGAAGAACTAAGGACATGTTCTTGGTCTTTGAGAGAAGATCAGAGTTGAAGGTAGAAGGATGCACACATATTGATGATAGAAAGTCTACATCAGAATATGTGCAATTGTGGTTCAGTAAATTGGAAGAGTTCCAAACAACCGATCATTATAGATTCTACCTTAGAAGCTGAATGTTAAGCCGTATCTAAGGGTGCAGTGGAAACCTTCTGATTAAAAGTTAATTGCAGAGTTAGGTGTAATGTCATTAGATGCCATAACACTTTACTGCGATAACATTGGCACCATAGCACTAGCTATGGAGCCATGGTCTCATCAGAAGTCCAAGCACATAGAGCGGCGCTTCCATTTCATACGCGACTATGATGTAGAAGTGCAGAGAGTAGACTCCGTGGATAACGTGGCAGACCCATTCACTAAGCAGCTGAGTCAGCAAAAGACTGAAGCCCACCTTGAGAAGATGGGCCTAAGATATATGACCAATTGGCTTTAGTGCAAGTGGGAGATTGTTAGATGTATGCCCTAGAAGCCAATTTGGCTGACACATTGTTGATTCTAGGGACATAATTTTGTACTTGACTATTTATTATTGAATAAATAAAGGCATCTTTTCATTCATATTGTTTATGTGTCTATGAATCGTCCAAGAAATTAATAAGATGATGATACATATTCTCAAGAGTTGAGAATTTGAGCCATGTATCATTGGTGATTAATTTCTAAATGCTCCTGATCAATGGATCATCACGAGGACGGTGATCGATCCGATCAGTGCACAGATCACTTTCCTTCTGGATGGACGAGACTTGAGTCCACAGTGTAGGGACCACTGAAGTGATAGTGCAGGTGCTTGTTAGAGAACAAGGGTACTGAGCGTGACCAAGACAAGAAGTCACTTGGATGTCTATCCACTCGTCAGTGACTTGCTTGATGTTGCAGTAGTGTGATTGGTCCTTTGACCTGCGGTGCTTCGGCTACTCACAGTGAGGTTATTGTAGTTTGACTGCACACATACATGGTCTCTAGCCATATGGGTCCATGCAGTGTAGATTGGCTGCAGTAAGTTCACTGTAGGAGTAGGGTATGCACCTATAAGGAATCTATCGACCTTGATAGAAGAGGAGTGATCCTATGTGATTTGTTAGACTGAGTTCTAAGACCTTGGCCAGGGCAGTAATATAAAGTGGAAAAAGAGTTTTCCACTATCGAACTCAAGTCGAATAAATCTTGACATATGACAGACGATGGGTTTGACGAGTTGTCCATGACCTCCGTCCTGTAGGGATCCACGATAGTAGGAACTGTATCACACGTTAACTGCACCTAGAGGTTCATCATTTCTTTCTGCTGGGTAGCCACTACATGCTGCTAGGTGTCACTGGTGGATGGTGGGACCCATAGGGATTATCTTTGATGATCGATAAACCCTAACGAGTTGAGTTGGAATCGTTCCAACCCATTGAAAGGTGTTTTCAATGATATTGAGATACAGATCACAATATACTCACTACCAGTCAGAATAGAACCTATGGGTCACACACACTAGAAGTATTGATCGATCCGATGGTTGAAATCGTGATTAGGAATCACAAGTAATCAATTTGATTGATAAGAAGTTGAAGAAGGAACAAAGAGAATTAATTAATTGGACTTAAACACAAATCCTACTTCGGGTAGGATTCCTAGAGTCCTAATTGGATTAGGACTGGAAATCCTAGTTGGAGTAGGACTGGATTCCTACTTAGAATAGGATTCCTACAATCCTAATGAGATTAGAAATTTTGAATTAAAATTGGATTCCTACTTGGAGTAGGATTCCTAGAAATTCTAATTGGATTAGGACTTCGGATTCAAATAGAGTCCTAATTGGATTAGGACTAAAATTAAATACATCCTAATTGGATTAGGATTCCTTAAGTCTAAATTAATTATTAATCTAATGAATCAACATGACTCCTAATTGGATTAGGATTGAAGAGTTCAATTGAGTCATGGTTCATTCAAGTCCTAATTGGATTAGGACTAGCCTAGATTGGATCCAAATTGGTTCACCCTTGGGCTAAGCCTAATTGGATTAAGGCTAAACCACATTAGGGCCTCCCAATCCTCATTAGATGAGGATTAGGGCAACATGAGAGGGAGGGGCTCACGCCCCTCCTCCTTGGATCTCTTGGTGCGGCAACAAGAGGGGCCGGCGCCCCTCTTGGTAATACATCAAGGGCTCCTAACTTGTAGGAGCCCTAGATGTTATAAAAGGAGGACTCTTGGGGGCTGACCTAATGATATAGGAATCCCCCTCCTCTCCATCACGTGGCCACCCTCTCCCTCCCTTTGGTTCAGCCGCCAGCAAAGGGAAAAAGAAGAGGAGGCGTCTCCCTCCTCTTCTTCTTCCTTCTTCCAACGCAGAAAAGAAGAAGGCTGCAGGGGCTTTTGATCTTCTTCCCTTTCATCCTTCTTCTTCCTCCTCTCAAGTGCAATCAAGAGTTGATTGAAAGA